>NW_010326581.1:5130-11252 GCF_000700745.2 Antrostomus carolinensis | reverse complement strand
CTGCTGAGGAGAAACTGCATCCATTACCCTTGCCTGAGACATCTAGGAATTTCCCAAGTTTCTTTCTTTTTTTAATTTCTGTTTGTTCAGTTGATCCTTTATGATGCTTGTTCATGTATTTAGAGAGAATAATAGACAAATATGTAGGTAAAATTTTAAATATAATTGGGAATTATCATACAATAAGAGAAAAAGTTTCCCTGGCTTCTGCAATTCTAACATCATCGAGGTAGTGCCAAGATTATGCTTTGTAGCAGAACAGGTGAGAGGAGGAAGAAAACAATTAGAACCATTACCTTATACAGCCAAGACATTTTGAGTGAGGACCAAATATCTGACAGAACTGTCTAGAGATCTCAGTTCAGATAAAGCCCACTGATAATTCTTGCCTGAAGAACTCTCTTTCAGAATGAGCAAAAGAGCTGGTAGAAAGCAGAGAGAACTTGGAAAAAGAAAAAGTAATTATAAACAAATATAACATCTTCAGGATGTTGTAGACAGGCATTATTAATTTCTGCAGATAAACAACATAGTTCTAGAGAAGGGAATAAATAAAATCTGTGTTAAATGTTGATCTCGATCAAAAATCTTAGCAATTTCATGTTAAACATAAATGGATTATAAAGAACATATTTATTTAGCATCAGTAATTATGTAAAATGAACCATTCCCTCTAGAGATTATCCATAGCCTTCCAGACAAAACAAGCCCCACAAATTTTTAATCCTGACCATATCACAGGCTGACCATTAAACAAAAGAGCAGGTCAGTGAGGAAATTCATAAGCCAAAAAAAATACATAAACCACCACTAGTGAGTAAGGATTCCGTCCTCCAAACTGCTAAGCACGTTGGCTCCAATCCAACAAAGTACTTAACTACACGCTGAATTTTAAGCACATCCATAGTCTCATTCCCACTTAGATTATTCATGGACTTTAAAGCTCAGCATGTGCTTACATAGTCTGCTGAACTAGGACTAGAACACTTGGTATCTTCCAGGACTTGAACCCTGAGTGTTATCAGCTGGACCTAAAAGAGCTCAAGCAAATGAATTTTCTACCTGCCTTAGCCAATAACTCTGAATTTCATTCTAAAGATGTAACTATTCAGAGATTATGAGTTCAGATTACCCTTCTTCTGCAACTACAAGTAGAAGAATGAGGGCTCAGCAGCCATTCCTGTGGTCCACTGCGGCATTTGCTTTTGGTTTGGGTGTCCAGAAAAAAAAAAAAAAAAAAAGTTTTCCCTTAGAACCAAAGCTCATCAGCTCCTCTGGCTGAGAAAACATGTAAGAATCATCACTGCTGAATTATTGGGAATAAATACCAACTATCCAATTGCTATTTATTTTAATACAAAAATTGGTATAAGAGGCAAACTGCTCTTCACACATCTGATCCCATTCATGATGGCTCCAACACCAGAGAACAGGCAGCCTGTGGCTGTCAATGACTTCTGGCAAATGAGAATCTCTTACTAAGTGATTGCCTTTACCACAGCTCTGGAATTCACCACGAGGAGACTGAAGCCCAAGCATGACCTATGAAAATTGGTGTGACATTGAGCGTGCTTTCAGACAAGCAAAATAGCAGAAGAGCAAAATGCAAATAAATTAATTTCTCACATCAAACAAGTAATGGCTAATGCTAATCAGCCTTTTATCCGTGTGCAAAAGCAGTTGTTTGTTTTATGTTCTGCCTTTTTTTTAATTATTATTTCAGGCCCCTATTCATTGAAAAAAATCCCTGATATACCAAATATTTTTAAATACAAGTAAAGGCATTTTATTAGAATTTAAATTTTGAAAAAGCTTAGTAAGATACTGACACATTAATCAAGTGAGAATTTGCACAGAGAAACTTAAAGGGAATAGAAAGAGTCGCATGCACCTTAAAGTCCAAAACGAGATTTGAAACAAATTATGAAGGACTATTTTGCATAGTGGCTGCTGTGCAGCATTTGGATAACTATATTACATCGTGGCATAGAAATGAAATAGCAAACATGCATAACCTGTAATAGAGTGACCTTAAAATCACCAGACAGTCAACTGCCATGATCGAGCAGCTTTAACTAGACAGAACATTGCTATGGGAAACCCTGGTCTACAGCACGCACCGAGAAAAAGAGCTGACATGCACCATGGCATCTTTTTACATGCTCAAGAATTCCAACCAAACACAGTAATGGATGATCCTACTAACCCTGGACACTCTGAGAAGAGACATTGAGGATACATGGATCCTTCTCTGGAAGTTTCAGTGTCTCAATGCCTCTCACGAGAAAACTTCATATTTCTTGTATTTTTGGACTGGCTCCCTCTTTGTTACCCCTACAACACAACTGGCAGGCCAGCCTGTGTCTCTGTTATTTAAACACAGTGCAGTGGGCCCAGCCCAGCCTAACATGCACAACTGAAGACTGCAGGCCATAGTCTAGTTCTTCTAAAAGAACTGTCTATCACAGGAAGTCTAAAAAAACCTCTCACTAAAAGTACAAGGACTGCCCAACTTTCCAGAAAGCTGAGAACATAGGAAAACTATTTTTTCCTTTTACATAACACAGTATTCCCAGTTCTGAAGGTTATATATCCCAGCTATCAACAGCTGTTCAGTCATTACTCCCACTCGAAGCTCAACTAATATCCCATTTGATTGTGAGTGACAGAAATGCTGATTTTAATATCTCATCCTCAGTTTCTCAGAAAGTGGAAGAGTGTAGGTGAAGAAGGAGAATAAAATCATTAAGTGTGCCTTGACAGGCTGCATCCACTAACACTGACCTGCCCCCATACATCCAAGTTTTCTTCTGTCTCTTTGCTTCTCACCCTATCCCCATTCTTCCTTCTTGCCTCTTATTTCCTCTCATCAAGGTATTCTCCCTCCCTTCCTATCCACAGAAACTGACTACTTCAGGTTCTAAAGCACCTATTCCATTCTGCTTTGCTTTTAGCTAGTCTCAAACCTTCATCACTAACAAGATCAGAAAGACATAAAATACTATATCATTTCACACTCAACATTCAGACCACAAATCGGTGTGCCAGTGTACTGGGATTACTAATTTATACTGATAATTTAGAATCTGTAAAGCCTTCCAACAATGTTTGCTATCAATCAGTCGTTAGAAGGATCAGTAAAACAAAAAAAAAAATGTTTAAGATTCATGCTAAGTATTCATGGGCTGTTCAATAATATTTATGCACACATACAAGACTTGCTAAAAAAGTACAAAAATGACCAAAGTGTTCCACTCACACCTTCCCCAGAAGCTTACTTTTTCTCAGACAGCAAGGACAGGTAAGTTTGTTGTGAACAACTTGATGAGGAACAGAAAAGGAATATGGAGCTCAGTTTTGAATACAGTAAGCACTGAAGGGGACTTTTTGACCACTACATGTTATCTTCTTAAAAAGATAGCATTGCACCATCTCTATAGAGAAGTTTTAATAATTTTAAAGTATCAAGCTATTACCAAATACTGTCTCACTACAGATACTCTCTATGCACGTTCAACAGCAATAAGAGCATTACAGTTACTATTCAGTTCAACACATTCACTCTTCCCTCCCATCTTTGTCCTTTCACATCCCTTCCCCTCCTCTTCCTCTCCCTTTGTTTTTTCATCCCTTCTTTTCTCCCACACACTTCCAAAAAGGCCAAATTCAGCAGAGTGTGGCATCGGCAGAGACCAGTGACAGCTGCTGTTACAGCTACAACTGTGAGTGGATTTAAAAAAAAAAAACAAATCAAGGGACAGCTTTAAAGTTTGAGAGAGCTGTTTAAATTGAATATGTAGTGACTCTACTGAGGATTTGGGCTTCAGCTACACTCAATAGGGGTGCTTCATTACCTGCTTGTGGGAATGCCACTTGTCTGTGATGAGGTCACAGCCTCCTGGCGATAAATTCCATATCTGCTGTTTAGCCCGGTCAGCTGAAAACAAACTAGCAGATGTCATGCTGATTTGCATCTAGTTGCTATCGATACTGAAGAGACAATATGTGAAAGGCAGGAAGTATCATGTGGGAGCCACGCTTAGACAGCGAGAGGGGAAATGAGCGTTCACCTTCTTTATCTAATCATCCCATGCTGAATTGCTCTAAATAGAAAGTCTTCCACAAGAGGAACACAGTAATCAAAACCAATTTTGGGCTGGATTTGTCTCTTACTGGTTTATTTGTTATCTTAGGCATTTATGTGCCACTTTGACTGGGGGTAGGGGGTGGAAATCCATCAGAAATAGAATCAGCAACAGTTTATGCCTTGAAGTTTGCACTCGTGCAAGAAATCACCTTTACACATGATTTAGCAAAACAATTTTCCTCCTGTTCTTTTGCTTTTGGTCATGTTATACAGTATACTGACATCATGAAAAACTGAATTCAACCCATCCAAGGGAGGGCTTCATAAATTAGAAACTCCAGCTAATCCTCAGTAATTACTCTTTAGATTCCTCAACTACCTTCTCTCTCCTCTGCACATTTTCTTTTTTTTGAAAAGACTGTATAAAGCACTCCCTGCATTCAAAGCCTTTCACTTTTACACCATCATGTTGACTTTGGGTCTGAATTTGATCCTATTCCATCCCAGAGTGCTATGCAATGGTGTTTGCAAATTAACTGGTAGTGGACACACCCATTCACCCCATAAAATGCATGGCAGTATATCTGCACTAAAATACATGCCAGTGTATCTCCACTACCATTGCTAATTAGAGTTCTTGTCACATTCTTAAACATTACAGATTAAATCATTATTGTTTGGGGGCAGTGGTGAAGATTTTAAAAAGAAAGTTTTCACTGACTGAGGAAAAAAAGGAAATCACAAGGAAAGGCTGTGTACACAAGCAAGGAAAGAAAACTTTTTTGGCTTTCACCAAAGCCTGGGGGGATCTGCAAAGCAGGGAATAAAGGCCCACTAACTGCTTGAATACTCTGTAGACATGGTCCCTTGAATTCTACATTGAGTGTTGAGGGTGAGCACAGACCTACCTGAACTAACTCCACCCTGTCTACATGAGTTCATGTACAGAGGCAGCAAAGGGTGAAAAGTTGGAGGGATTGTGGCTCCTATTAGTGGCTACCTGAGACTTGCCATGCCTCAGGAGCATCATGCACATGGTGCAGAAGCCTGAAGGCATGGTAACACATAAACTAACATATCCCCGACCCGTGTAAGTCATTCTTGAAGAATAAAGGGAGTCTGTGATTTATTTACCTGTAGCAACAATATAGCTTTGAAGTAGAAAGGCTAATAGCATCTGCTCTCCAAGTCCAAAGTAGCCAGATGCCAGAATGGCCAATATTAGCACATTCTTCCACCTCAAGGCAGCAAAGTGATTGCCCACTCATACTTTAAATCTAGGCAGATCTTCTAGCATAGGAATGTTCCTTTTTTTTTCTCTGGCATGTTTGCTGATAGATTTGTAACTTGGGGTATTCTAAGAGTGATCAAAATACATAAATAATACCACTAAGAAGAGTACAAAAGATCCGTTGTACGACTGCTCAGCAGAAATGAGGACATATTTTATCTCACTCCTTTTTCTAGAACATTAGGTGGCAATACCTTTCTTTCTTGATCTCTTCTGTTCCAAATTTTTCCATCCCACTACACACCTCTAAACTTACTCCTCACAGCCTGTGTAGCCGCATCCCATCCCAACACCAGTTTACTACCTTCTAGCTCATGAAATTAAGATGAAAAGCTGATCATATCTAACTTGTTTTGAAATAAATTAAAAGATTCCATTTTTACTGTCAAAGAGAAATACCACAGGTACTATAATTTCTATATGGAAAGAACAGGTAGTATAATAAGAACTAGAGCCTATAGAAGGCAAACAGAAAGCATGAAAGGGCTTTCCTAGAATTCATCTTTAACCTTTTGGGCAAGCAGTGAGAATAGATATAGATAGCACAATGTAAGAAAGTATGCATGTAAACCAGAGGTGAATACAAAATCTCAATCATAGGCACTACCATAACAAAAATACTACTTAAAATAAGTTGAAACATCTCCACTTACATACATAAAAAATTTTCATGTGCACATCTACATATACTTGCACTAAAGGTTGATTAAAGTACATTCGTAATGTAATGGCCTACATGAATCC
>NW_010326581.1:454-5097 GCF_000700745.2 Antrostomus carolinensis | reverse complement strand
TCTGCCCTCAGCAGATCAGGTGTGACTGAATTAAAAAAAAAATGTACAGCCACAGCCTGCACCATTACAGGAAGTCAGCAGTCAGAATTCCCACACGCTGCATGTGCTACACCAGAAGACCTGCTGGAAGATTAGGTATGGAGAGACAGTTGATCTAACACATAGTTTACATTAGATGAATTCCAGTTAATGTCATCCGAAAGCCATAAGCAACACCATGTAGATAAACTTGATTCCACCCTAACCGAAACCAAGTTATTTTCTACAGTGAATCCAGTGCAAACAGGGCCTTCACATGCAACTCCTTTCCCAGCACAGTCACAGAAAGGTCTTTCCATTGAATCCAGGAGGAGCTGCATCATGTCCTAAGGAATGCACTTGTGGCTAGGGTAAATGGCACCTTTCCACTTAGTGGATGGAGTTCCACTGGCCTACGCCTGCAGAGAATCTGTAAAATATCAAATTATATCAAAATATTCCTCCTAAATAGATCAACATTCAAATATCCTATACATTAAATTCTTCAATTCTAACAATAACAAGCCAGCCAGGCATATGGCACCCCTCTTATCCAGAAAGCTTCCCAAATGTGATTCATTGTCTAGTTCCACCTACTACTTCAATAGCTGGATTTGGTACTTCTGAGGTAAACTGCTGCACATGTCCTTTGCTACTCTACCACACTGAGGAAGGGAAGTGAGGATTAACTGAGACAGTTAAAGCTATAAGAAGAATGTCGATGGACAACTTCATCCTATCTCAGCTGGAATTAGGCCACGACACTGAGGTTAACCCCCCTACTTGTGCAAAAATACCACAGGTTTGTACTAACCACAAATGGTCAGGAACTCAGTATAACAAGCCCATCCACAACAATAATACAGTTGTAAAACGCATGCAGAACAGTCTCTGAAAGTGTGATGTTCTAACTCAAAATACTGACAGATTCATATAGCAATGGTAATCGAAAACTAGACAACATTTAGTGAGGCTGCAAGATTGCCATAATACAATATTTTCACAGTACAAACATCTGTTTAAATATGAAGACTTCCTAAAAGCTGCACCCGATAGCTTTGGAGCATTAATGGATAGAGTCTCTGTACAACAAGTATCTATGAGTAATGAGGAAATTTGCAGCACTCGCTGCCTCCTCCGCACTGGGACAGTGACCAACACAGTTTATGAAGTAAACAATTCAACAGCAGCCCTTCTGGAACAGCTCCTCACCAGGAATTAAATTCCTCTACTCAGGAATTGAAGTCATATTTATTCCAGAGAAGAGTATCCAGATAGGGAGCACCCCGCAGAATGTCATGTCAGTTTTCCCACATTGGTGGGTCCTTGGACCAATGTAACTTTATGTTGTGTAACACTTAGTAGGAATTAGTAAATACATATTGTTTCATTAAAAACATTATGTTCTAGCACATGCATTTAATTTGCCATAAAGTATGGTATGTAAGAAATCACACCATCTTCAATAAATCTAAAAAGATATTATGATTTTTGTTTCTAATACAAGATATTTCAAGCAAGTAGTAAAATTCCAGTGGTATATGGAAGGGGTCTTAGAGAAACACACAAGAAAATACGACTATAAACAAGCCATCATTCTGGTAAGAGGAAATACAAACAACCAGAATAAAAATAGTTGATGCACAAAAGCCATAATGAGGGGGTTGCTCAAAAAATAACTTCTACTTTGAATGGTTTGGATGAAATACAAATTATCCACAGAAAAGTGTGGACTGGCATAAATGTTTGTACAAAATTATAAGTATATTTCTAGAAGTATGCAAGAGACAACCGCCTGCATGCTGCACAAGGTCCCAACAACGCTCTGCGTAAGTGCTAGTGCACAGAGTCCAAACCACTGCATTTTAATTACTATGCAGCCTCAGATATATTGCCTTTGATATGGAAATGTTCTTGTTCTCTCATCTTCACATACGGTCTCATGCACAGAAATCTTTATCTGATTCATAAAAAATAAACTAGAATCCAATCTCAACACCTGACCTCAGTGCTTAGAAGTTTTTTACTAAGCATGGTGTCACTATAAAAAGAATGGGTAATACTGGTGTAAAGTTAGATATTTGGAGCAATGATATGAAGGATTTGCAGTTACGAATCAAATCAATACTGCACCTCTGAGGTTTTAGAGTTTCCTCTTGCCTCACGTCAGTCTACCAGCGACTGGAGAAACAATTGACTGTACACTTTCCTGTCTAGCTCAAGAAGAAAGAAAAAATATTTAAATGACACCCTGTCTTACCACCGATAGAAAAGATGCCACTTAGGCACTTGCTGTCTGAAATAGGTTCTGAAATCTAAGAAATCACTAACATCAAACTTTCCAGCTTTTTTGTTTTAATTTGTACATAACAATTTTGTGTGTGTTTTAAAGGTACGCACTACAAAGTTCACACAGGAGAAAACGTTTCCTGACCTTTACTTTATCAAAGAGGTAAAATAAATATAAAGAATACTTAAAATACAAACCCAGTGCTTTTCTATGTCTTACATTAATATGCTGCCTGAAAGAAGGCTACAAAATTTTGCTTTGACAAAGTCTACCAGTTACTTGGAAAAATTATTAAATATTCAGACCTATTCAGATAATTCTCCTAGTTCTATAGAATTACATTCTCTTTTTATAAAGAATACGATCTGTGTAACCTCTCTATAGAAGATAATGACACATCTGTAAATCATTTTGTTGCAGGTTATCTGTTTTTTATCAATTCTAGTACCTGTCTGTGCCTGATATACCCTTAAACACATTAACTTGATGGAATGTTTTGCCTGACTTCAAAAAAAAAAACCATTGATTGATAGATATTTATTATCCACTATAAATGAATGACTCTGATTAACCTAGTTTACCAATATATCTAATTTTATATTACTCTTTACAGTTCATGAGGCTCAAGAAATATTCAATTAAACTAATTTCCAGCAATGATTTTCAAACTTGGGATACTGTTTTCTTTCTTCTTAATTTAAGGAGACAAAACAGTAAACATAAAACTGATATAAGCATTTTAAAATAGACAAGAGAAGGACAGAAATGTCTATGTACTGATTCTTGTTTCTTTAAGAGAAAATCCATTTTTCAGGTTCCTGTTGTACTAATTGAAAGAGAATTATTTAAAACTTCACTGAATACTTGAATATACGATGGGTATGTGTAGCAGTTTCACAAGTGCCAAAGAACCCTAGACTTTCTGAAAGACAGTAAACTAAAAATTGGCAGGAAATCTCTTACAATGATGTCACAAATATTTGTTGTTGCCACAAAATAATGTTTTAAAAGAACACCTACTACTGTGCTGAAAAGGCTCTGGGAACATGTAATTATCCAGTTTTTTCACTGTAGAAATCGGCTGCTTTCCAGCAAATCAGATCTCTCCCTTCTGCACAGAACTGCACCTAAATGCACGTGTATTTCACGCAGACATCACACTGGCCCAGTCACAGCCTTATTAATGACAGGATTTTACCATATTTTGTTGCTTTCACGATATGATGCCATGGCCTGTAATGATACTGTGCGACAATCACGTGTCTAAAATATTCTGATTAGCTCATATAAAAGGAAATTCAGTTTCTGTGTTTTGGTAACATAACACAGTCCCCTAAAGTCCCCATTCTTGTTGTTCTACCTAAGGAGAAAACAGAAATCGGTATAAATAAAAATTACCAAAAAAAAGACACCAAAAGAGGCGACTAGAAAATTGGCTAACCAAGGCACAAACTTGAAACGTGCACCTTGGTGTTTTGCTGCTACTCGATGACTAAAGCTATAGGTGAAGTACCGATACATCATAAAGCAGTACTCCTCTCGCAGGTTCTGACATCATGCAGAAACGTTTCAAAGCTTTGTCTCTGTGATTTACTATATTAACTGAAATGTTTTAAAAATATGTCGTTGTATCACTTCAGTTGACATAGCTTATATATACACAAACAGCCCTATTTACATAACTCCTAAAAACGCTAGTCCGCTGCCAAACCAGCCCGCTGATCTTTAAAGTCACACTATAGAAAAAGAACTATACATCACCCCACTGGATGGGGTGTAAAGAAAAGCGCATTGCAGCTTCTCTTTCCTAAGTAATTTTTGTTCCGTGAAATAAATAAATAAATTGACGGAAGCCTTTTAAGTGTGATCTATACACTTTTAAGGGGCAAATCAAACCAAGTGTAAAAGATTAATGGATATGCTTCCTGAAGTGATATCTCCCAAGGTGATTAGAGTGTTTAGCAGATATAAGGTCATGACTAAAGAAACTTTCTAACGCCCACTGAGAAAAAATGTATTTGGTTTTGCTATCATCATGCAAAGCTCTGGCCCAAGGCCTATAAGAACTGCAGACATACATGGATACTTTTAACTAAAAATACGATCAAAGATGCAAAAAAACATATCCAAAGGGATTTTTTTTTCCCCCAGTGAGCAAGTTCAGCTGGAAGTGACCACTAACAATTGTTGGCTACATATTAAAAACCACTGGCTAGGGAACAAGCACTGGCAGTTCCCACTTGTGAACAAAATCAAATTGACAAGTGAAGGCAACTAACTTTGGACATCAGGTATTATTTTCTACAGGTCAGGCGCTAGTGGCCTTATGAAGAAA
>NW_010326581.1:0-424 GCF_000700745.2 Antrostomus carolinensis | reverse complement strand
CCCTACCGTGTAAACGTGAGAAGGAAAAAATGAACCAGAGTTACGTAAGTTCAGCAGAGAATCAGTGATGTGCAGGGTGAGACAGCCATCTGTCTCGCTCCCTTTATGCTACGCGTTATCCACATGGCACCAGCTTGCACCCTACGATCTAGCAGAAAAGGGAACTCCGTGAGCTTTCAAGCAGCCCAACTAAGTCTCCCAGCAGCACTGAAACAGAGTGCTGAACTGCAAGCAAGAGAGAGAAAATAATGCATTTAGCAGAGGATGCGAGATCGCAGACCAAAGGGCCTCTTACATTCTCACCGCTGAATGAATTAAAGTTCCAGGGGAGGAGGCCGGAGAAACCGGCGTGAGCGAAACAAAAAGTATGACAGGAGAGAAGGAGCCAGGACCCGTAAATCCGGGGACGGGGCGGGGAGACGCC
>NW_010326580.1:73055-75556 GCF_000700745.2 Antrostomus carolinensis | reverse complement strand
GGGAGGGCGGCGGGGAGGGGAAGATGACCAGTGTTCTCCATTAAAGGATTGCTGGTGGTAAGGACCATAGTACCAAACCAAAACGAAAGATGATCCAGATAAACTACAACCTTTTAAGAACAGTTACTATCCAAAACAGGCTGAGCACTGTCTTCCATAAGAATTACTGAGTACCCTGATTAAGATAGCAAGGTTGTGGCAACAGAGTTCTCCTCCCCTTCCACCACCCCTTTGCAACCCAAAAGGGGCCAAATTCCTTCAGTAAATGCTGTTGTTCTCAGTTCCTTAGAATGCTTAGTGTCAATAGAAATCCCATTTGGCATTAAAAAAACAAGCTGCTGGCATTTTGCCCTCAGAAGTCTACCTTTAATAGTTCATCTTCTGTTGCATCTGGGAATTTCTCATGGAGCGAGCTCTTCAGAACTTTGGCTATGTATCTCATTCCATAACTAAATGTAGAACAGATGAAAAGGAAAAATATTGGAAAAGCTTAGATGAAACACAAAACAATCATTCTTGGCTAGTCAGCCAAGTTATTGGCTTTTTCTCTAGCCACTTAAACCAAAATGAGATGATAATGGAAAATACAACGATGTTCATGAAGCTTCTAAAGCAGAGTAGAAGAAGCAGAGAAACCACTCCCTCTACTGGGGAAGTCATTTGAGAGGCACATATCACAAGCCATGTAATTTGAAAGGATGTCCATCACTGAGTTTCAAGTGAAGCTTCACTGTGTACATGATTATCAGAGGGCTAGAGCACCTCTCCTGTGAGAACAGGCTGCGAGAGCCTGTGGCTGTTCACCCTGGAGATGAGAAGACTCCAGGGACACCTTTAGTGGCCTTCCAATACCTGAAGGGGCCTACAAGAAAGCTGGGGAGGGACTTTTTACAAGGGCAGGAAGTGATAGAACAAGGGGTAATTAATGGCTAGAAACTGTAAGAGTGTAGATTTAGATAAGACATTAGGAAGAAATTCTTCACTGTGAGGGTGGTCAGACACTGGAACAGGTTGCCCAGAGAAGCTGTAGATGCCCCGTCCCTGGAAGTGTTTAAGGCCAGGTTGGATGAGGCTTTGAGCAACCTGGTCTAGTGGAAGGTGTCCCTGCTCATGGCAGGGGGGTTGGAACTAGATGATCTTTAAGATTCCTCCCAACCCAAACAATTCTGTAATTCTATGATTCTATGAACTGCAGCTTGGAGAGTCCTAACTCAGCACTTACGGCATCATATTGAGAGAAGAGAATATAGACACGAGAACTTTGTCAGTTACTGCTCGCAAACTCTGAATTGATGATTCCAGTTTATTGACCACTTCTGTGTGTGTTAATGCTTGTTCTGTGGTTACATCGTATGGCAATTTGCTGCAAAGCAAACAGACATAAAACCAGGGTAAATGTAGTTGAGAATACTTTTTTTTTCCTTCATAAGGGCCATCAATGAGCAGAGAAAAATGTCAGACAAATACAGTTGAAGTTGGATAAGTAGCAGAAGTCTCAGATGTGTTAGCTTCCTTTTTTTGGATGGAGGCAGTTTGTTTAGGTGGGGGTGCACACTCCATCATGTACCTTCCCTTAACTACAGAAGGGGAATCCTAATATAGAGCCTGCATCTCCACATCCCGGTTCCCAGCATCCCAGTTCCTCCAAAGCCTGGAACACTACTAACATGCTGTTATAAAACATGGGAAAAGGCTGTAAGTTTTTCTATGGCACAATCTACTACACTTGTTAAGATTAAGTAACTGACTTTTGAAGTTCAGGACCAGGAAAGTAATCCCTTTATTGTCAAGAACGGATTAAAGTACCTGTTTTTCAAGCACCTCTCCCCAGAAACTCTCATTGTGCTGCAGGAAGATGGGTAAATGATACATGGGCACAAGTGCAATTTGTCAGAGAAGGAAAGAGAGAGTAGAACTGGGGGATTCCTTGAGTATTTAAATGATACAAGAAGTCCAGCTTCCTCACTCACCTGGCCTCACCAGTCTGCATTTCCAGCTGGTTTACCCATGACTTGTACACATCCACAGGACTAGTGTTGATTATGAGGGACTTGTCCTCCATGATCTCCTTCACCACTGGGGCCAAGAGCTGGCGCAGAGCATTCTGTCCACGTGCACCTCGATTGAAACTGACAACCATCTTAATGACAGTGGGGTTTCCAGTAACGATATCCTGTATCTGGTCTACCTTAGAGCTGTATCAAAAAGAGAAGAGTTCTCAGATCTGACTTATCTGTGCAGTTATACATATTCTCAAAACCCACACTTTTTAAGTTATAATTTTTCTATGTTGAAACATGATTATACAGCCTATTTCTTAAGCTTTCACATAAAAAAAAAATAAAAAAAAATTAGAGAAACTACTACCTGAATTCTATGTGCTACAATAATGTCCCCAGAACACAGCATAGTTAGTGGCAGCTAATACATACCTGATTCAACTCCATCTTGTTAAGGGGATAAGATTTTTTTTGTTTCGGGATAAAACGCCACTCTCCACT
>NW_010326580.1:46463-73029 GCF_000700745.2 Antrostomus carolinensis | reverse complement strand
AAAGAAAAGACTTTCTCCGCCCTTATGTACTCAAGCACAAAAGCAAGTAACCCTACTGTCTGTTTTTTTTCAAGTTATTTTTTCATAAAAAAATACTGTCCATATAAAGATTTTTTTTCCTGAATTGGAAAGAGCTTGAGTTAATGAATAAGTTACCTTGAAAACAGATTTCTCTAGTAAAAAAATATGTGTACAATTTTACAGCAGTTTTAAGATTAACAATCAAATTCTTTATAGGTATGAAGTATTCATTGAACAGTCTGCAATTCAAATTAATGTCTACTTGTGGGTACACATACTTTATCTCCTCTTCTAGAGCAGTTTTGAAGAGTTTGAGAAGCAGATATTCTTCTCGCTGATTGGAGGCATAGTTGTATAGAGTGAAGATTACCGTATCCATAAACTTGGTTGATTTGTTTTGTGGCATCTGGAAAATCAGCTTTGCCAGATACGTGGGATTAGTCTACAAAAAAAACAAATGACTTAAATACTATTGTGCAGGACAAAGTACCCCTAACTTGGGTGACAGCTCTCTACATTTCTGTTAACACTGAAAGCATTATACTAATTCCCATATACGTCAATTTTCCACACTAGCTTTACTTTTTTCCCACTCCTAATGCATAAGAAATACTGAATACTGCACAATTAGATATCTGTGAGTAGCACCAGTAAGAATTTTATTTGTGTTCTCCAAACAGTACCTCTGTGCATAAGGTCTACATATCTGATGACAATGACAATTTGCCAAATGCCAACAGCTATCTACCAAGAAGACATTCTATACTACATATCCACTTAAATATTAAAGGGCATCTGCCTTGGGAAGACCTAAAATTCTTCTAGAAAAACTTCAGTGAGATGAGATGAGATAAAAAAAGCACAAGAACAGATGTATTATGTGCTGTCAGCTGCATAGCTGAACACTTCCTTTCCACCACATATAATGCAGAGTAATAGTGACAGTAACTTACATGGACTAAAAGATATACAGAGGAAAACATTTCTCATTGGCTTCAGTATGGACTGAAGTTATTCTCATGGGAAAAACAGCTATATTTCTTCCATGATTTAAAGACAGCAAGGATTTTCTCAGTTACAGGAAATACTATAAGTTCATCGTACTGTTTGTTCCATACTACTTTAGAAATCTTTTCACTATCACTACCCAAAATCACTAAAAAAAAAAGCAAGCAATCTATTTCTAGTTTTTCTTTAGCAGTTTGCTGGCACATTAATTTTTACATTAAGATTTACCTGCAAAAGGTAAAATAAATGTTGATAAGCCTCCAGTTTTTTTCTTCTCTCTTTACTCAAACCTTTGATACCCTGTTTGTCAACCATAACCATCTCTTCCAGCTGACTTTTGCTCTTTTTGTTGAGTTTCTTACTGTGCAGTACCACATCCTGCAGACAGATGATCAAAAGTCTAGATTACATATTCACAAAAAAGGCAAATTGGAAAAATTAACATTTTCTCAACCATGGTAAATATTATATTCTTTCAATGGCCTTTATTAGCAGCTTTGTGTATTTTGTTTCTCTATTCGCTAACCAGTATTTTGAAAATCTTTATCTTGTCATCAGTATGACTTGCCAACAATGACCGTTTGGGAAACCTGATCTCATATACAGACTCAATCATCATTTAGGTAACAGCGAAGAAGTTCTTAAATGGGATTAAAAGTCTACTCCATTCTACCACAGAAAAGATGCTTAAAATCTGGCAAGCAATTACTATTGTCCATAAGTAGCAAAACAAAGAGTGACATTCAGTAACAAGCTGACAAACCACTCAGGACAAGAGAACAACCTCTACCCCAAGGTATTTTGAAAAGATTACTTAAAACACACAAAGAAAGTCCTTAATTTACAGGGATTATTTTAACTAATTGAGGGTGACAAAGCACTAGGCAGTTTGCTCAGAGGTTGTGGAGTCTCCACCCTTGGAGATATTCAAAAGCCATCTGGCCATGGTCCTCGACAACCTGCTCTGGGTGGCCCTGCTTGAGCAGGGGTGTTGGACAAATGACCTCCAGAGGTCCCTTCCAGCCTCAACCATACTGAGATTATGTGATCCTGAGCTCCGTCAACACAGGCAAGTGGTCACTGTATGCTGCCAAGAGAGCCTGCTGACCTGAAGAGTGATTCTGTTTTTCACCAGCAGTCCAATCTTTATATCCATTAAGTTCAAATCCTTCTCCAGCTGTTGATTGGATCGAATCTTTGTAACCACTTCTTCCCTTAACCTGGTGACTTCTAGCTCTTCTTGAAAGTCTAAGTCACTTTGGTCCAAGAGGTAGGCAAATTTGCGGAGGACAGTCAAGGGTGGATTTTCAGCACCAACTGTAGTTGAAGTAAATAGGCTTGTTATTTGACATGAATCTGAACACCCCCAAACCCCTCAGGTATCTGATCACTGGGCAGAAATTTTTGGAACTGCAGACTTTATGCCAGTTAAAGGAATATTTTTTTCTCATACTGTATGAGTACAGCTATCCAAAATACTTTCAGCTGTAAAACAATTAGTTTACAAATATTTGCATCTGCTTTTGAAGGGCAATAGGAGACTGAAATCCTGGGTGAAAGTTTTTTTAAAAAAATGACTGAACACAGTAACATACCTCTTCCCAAAAGTACAACATTCAACTGTTACCACTTACTTAGTGTTCTGTAGTCCTCCCTGGCTTTGTTTGCTCTGAGAAATGCTTGTATCTTCACAATTTCATCATTCTGGAAAGGACCAAGATTAGGCAAAAGAATCTAGTTATGGCACATTTCTGCTCAGAAACACACTGTAGAACCTGCACCCTCTTTCCTGAGATTCCCAAAACTGCCTGTACAGTCATATTACCCTATTTTAACCCTTAATGTTTAAATGGAGAAAAAGGACTTACATGATCCTTGAAGTATTGCAGCCGTTTCCTATAAGCTGTCTTTGCTAGCCACATTTTGACCCATGACTGAATCTGAAAATTAAATAAAATTAAATAAAAACTTAACAGACACTGCACAAACTGTTTTTTGTGTGTTTGTCTTAAACTCGCTTCTGTCAGTCCTCTTCTGTGGGCATGCTCTTCCTCACATACTCGGGGCCATAGATGACTGTGCCACTGGGCTCATACAGTCCAGTGACCAGACTAATGGGCTTCAACTGAAAGAGCAAGTTGAGTTCAAAGCTCTACCACCTATGTGTAGCATTATCTTTGGAAGTAATTTCTACCATCAAGTCTCAACTCTCAGCTGTAAACCAGTCTCCTTCTGAGACAAGGGATCAATATCCCATCTGCAATCGATGATCTACTCATGACATAGTATCCATTAGCCTCTCAGAAAAGTGATCACTTTTCAGATAGATTTGACAGCTTTTAATGAAATGATACCACATTGTCAGCTCAAATATTTTCTAATTTAATATTATGAAAAGGGGAGCATAAGGAAATCTCTACTATGAGCCACTCAATTTCAGCAAAGCCTGATAGAAGTCAAGACAGTGCTTTCAAGAAGCAATTTACTTAAGCTGTCAATTAAACAACTGTCAACACCATGCGAGTTTCTGGAGCACAAATCCTCCCAAGTTCATGTTCCTAGTCTCCAATTCCCAGGTGGTGGAAGAACAAGCCAAGGGATAAAGCACACTCAGGCCCCAAACCACAGTAGAATCTTACCTTAATAACAGCAGTAACATTGCCTCGAAGCACCTTTAATCTGTCAACATAGCTTTTCCTTTGTTTGAATCCTTTCCAGAAAGCCTGTTTTATAAAAGGCAGGAGACCATTATTATTAATAAGAAACTACTATGTATTAAAATCTACATATATACACTAAAATCATTAACAGTGTTTATCTTGTAGAGAAAAACTGCCATTGTGGTAAAAAGATAACCAAGGTGTAAGTGAGCTTGCCTCTGTATTTTTAAGGTGCCCTAATACATTTCATCTTAATTTTGGCTAGTCTCAACACAAGCTGTTGTCCAGTGCCATGTCCTTCCCCCCTCCAAAGCCATCTTTACTCTTATCACCAGTGCACTCACATCTTTTAGTGTCTCAGTCACAGGGAAGACTTTGTCAGCTCTTGCCCATTACATCCAGAAGTTGTCCCCTACCAGCTGGACCCCCATTTTTCTTTCTCTGGTCTCCTTCCCAAGTCTCTGCTCTTACAGAGTCCCTCAGGATCATCTTGTATCATAGATAATAACCTCATAATACCCTCACTTGGTTCTCCCTTTGCTAGCTCAGAAGCACTCTTGGTAAGGAACCCAGTGACAGGGATAACAGAGGTACTCTCACTGTCTTTGGCATATTTTGCCTTTCATCTCTGTCCAGCCAGTGATGCCATCTTTGTCCTCTGCTTGTTGTCTTTTCACAAGTCATTTCTATTTTAATGCTCACAGAAAACAGTCAGAGAACAACTTTATTTACCTACATTTCTCCATATTTTTGAACCTGTTCACAGACCCTGAATTCCTCAAACAACAGTACATTCCTTTACTGAGCTTAGGCACCATGCCAGAAAATGAGAAACCAATCCCAATGACAGCTTCTCTGAAGGTTTTTATAATCATTAATTGCTAAATTACTGCAGACTAAAAAATCAGCTGTACATTTTTCTATAACTTTGGGCAGGTTGATTGATTCTTTTTCATAACTGGAATAAATTGCTTCTAACCAGAGGAGGCTATTTCACCATTTAAAACCAGTGTGTATGCATTTGTCAGCATTCACACCCTCAGCAGAAATTTTCGTTTATACTCCTTTCAGAGTTCAGCAAACTGAAGACATCCAAGAAATACTGCCAGAGCCCAAGAACACCAGGGCGGCTGCCACTCCCTACCCAGCTATGACTTCATGGAACATAAGCAAACCACTTCCAGGTGGGGATAGTCTAGAAAGGAATGTATTTCTTAAGTCACACTTTGCCAAGGAATTTTTGCTTTGATACTGAAAAAATATCTTCTAATCTTGTACTGTGCATAGTTAGATGTAGCACACAAAACCTGAGCACCTCAGAATAAAGCCAGGGCTATGTATTTCTGAGCTTCTTCCCCTCAAGTAACTTTAGACTGTAGATTTGATCCATTTTTTTTTAAACTGGATATTTGCTATTTAAAAGCACAATTACTCAAATGAGGAGAAGAGCATATTTGCAGATGCAGAAGTCTGAACTGCAGTTGACAAAAACAGGGGAACAGACCTATTTAAGAATTTTATCACTGGTAGTAATCAGCCACATCACCTGTCACATGCAGAAAGTTGCCCAAGCCATATTACCTGCTTGTTCTAGAACAATACCTGTATTTTGATGGCAGATGGTTCCTGGTTTTGAAGGTATGCCTTTCTCTCATGATAATTTTTTCTGACTAAGAATCCCCTTGCTCGGGCTTGAAGCTGAACAATCAGATTTTCATTAGCAAGCCACAGCTGCTCTCGATTGTAATCTGCTGTAACTTGCCCAACAATGCTCTGTCAAGAGATCATGGAAAGAAGTCACTTAAAAGCAAAAAACTTCAAGCCAAAACCACCCTGGAATTTGGTCTGTATACTCTCCATCATCTGTACAGCTTACGTTCATCCTATCCAAGCCCCTCTGATCTACCCCTAGATTTTAATCAGAATGAAGGAAGAGCTACTTTGCTACCACTGAATTTTATATGAAGGTTAACTGAACTCCTTTCAAGTCTCAGTTATTCAGCTGGATATGCTATTTTGAGAGAGGGTTTTTTATACTTTTTAGTTCTACTTTTCTCATACTTCCAAGTTTTTTGTAGAAGTCAGACATCTAGAAGTACGAACTGGATCAGGGAGCTCTCTACAGAGAAGTATTGTTCCAGTCAGACTTTCAGAAGGACCTGCAGTATGACTTCAGCTGTTTGTGCAGCAGAGTAAATCCATAACCTAGATGTGCTGCATCAGAACAAATTGCACAGAAGCTTGTGTGATCTACTTTGTTCTAAGTTATATTTCATGCTAATGCCAGACTTCTACAGTAAGGGAGTTTAAGTATCACGCTCATCCTATTGAATCTGGAGATAGAAGAATGCTGTCAGATTATTACATTTAAAGATAAAATGGTGCTTTCACTTGGCCCCAAAATACATAATGAAATTCCTTGTCATAGGCCAAGGTTCAAAAGATATAAAAGGGTATGAAAACAATCAGACTTTCTTCCACTGGTGTCTGCTGGTAGCCATTTAAAGGAATGCTGTAATTTCCAGTTAGGAAGTCCCTGAATCTTTGTCTGACATCAGACAGCAGGCTGTGCTATCACTGCCTGCTTAGGCTTAAGTTGCTGCTATTGTCAGAAGCAGATACTTAACTAAAATGATCTTTAGTCTCACCCAGCACAGCCTCTTCCCTTGATATTGCCAGGTCTTGCTATCTCTCTTTCTCTCAAATGTTTATGCTTGATTTGCAATAAAAGCAAATATTTCAGCCACCTACCTGGATTTCTTCACCAGTTAACCATGAAGTTTTTGGTACAACTCCTTCAGGGGCAAAACAGGTACCTTCCTCAGTTTCCACATTGTAATAGTAATCATACATGTTTTTCATTACAAGTTTAATCCATGGACTTTCATTAGTATCTAAAAGCAATACATACCATTAGTACACATTTGTGCCCTGTTGCACTGATAAATTACAGCTCCCTACCCATTTCCCATCTATACATTTACTATGAAGCCATTTTACATGCAAAGTCACTATTGGGACAGTTTGTAGTAAGAATGTTTTCAAAGTACCCTGTTAGGCAGATCATTCTTCTAGCTATGAGGTTAGTACAGATCCACTGCCAGCTTCCCCAAACCCCAACCAGCCAAGTTAGCACTTGCTCCTGGAACTGTGTGCCATGTCTTCCATTATCACTCACGTAAGTGTAACTGAGATTTTATAAAAAAAAAAAATATTGTTCTTGTCTTCTGGCCAAATGTTGACCTTATTGACACTTAGTTCACATGGGACATTTCCTATATTCACATCATTGTCTTGTTTAGTGCTTTGGTAAACAAAGCTGTATCCTGACAGGCAGGAAAAGCCTCATTTCCTAATGGACAAAAGGCCCCAAGGTAAAGCTGATTAAGCTCAGCTGAGCAAAATGCCCTCTCAAAACTCATGTTGCAGGATGAAACATGCCCAGAAACTGTACTACATCGATGGTAATGATTTTTTTTTTAATTGTTAGCTAATCTTGGCAGCATTAGCCATGACCAGCTTGCAGCTCTAACATGACAAAACATCCCATCATTGTGCTATGGGCAGATTCTAGTCCCAGCTTTTGCAGACACTTGATGCTCTAGCAATGCACTGGGACCATAAATGGGCCATGGACACTTTGGCAGAGCCTGGCTTGATCTCTCACAGTGACCTGTAAGGCTGAAGTGTGCAGCCTAACCCTTCTCTGAATCTGCTAACAGAAAAAAAGAAAAAAAAAAATCAGAGTGTAATATGGCTTTCTGAGGGGATGGACTAGTCCATTGACAGTCACATAAGTTGCCCTAAATTCACTCAGAGGCTAGTTTGAATCTTAGCTAGACTCTGGAAATAGTTAGACTCATTTCTCAGCATGTACTGTGGTCTGGATGATGTCAGCAGACCTCAGCAAGTGTAATGTTTCTCAAAAGATTTTACAGCAGCAACTGGCTTCCTCAGTTTACAGTGATTTTAGGTAAATCTTCTGTGCCAGTTTTCCATTGCCTCAGTGATACGGACACGTGGAACTGTCCTGTTCAGGAAGGCTTTTACCTTCTCTAGTTTTCAGGTTCTTGACTTCGGAGAGCTTCCTGAATAAAGTTTCAGCACACTCAGGGATGACTCGTAATCCAAACTTGGACTGCAGTATCATCAGGATTGGCTGTGAATCACCCTTCTCCAAGCTCTTGTTAATCATTGATGTTCCAACAGCCACTAGGGTAAAATAACAACACAGAAAATTAACTGGTTTATACTCTATGTACCCACAACTCTAGCCTCCAGCAACTTTGATAATGGGCTTCTAAGGCTGGCACACACAGACAGCATGACATACACAGCAATTCAGTGCTTCACCCATTTGCAGCTTCCTTCATGCTTGTAAGGACAAGTATTTCAGAGAACAGCAAGCTTGTTAGATAGAAAGCGTGCACTCCGCCCAGGCTGGGATGCAGCCACAGCACAACTGAGAGTGGTCTGAGGGCATAGTTGCTCCCCCATCAAGTGACACACCAAAAGACAGGGCAGGGCTTGAGGATGGCAGTTAGCCCCCCACTAAGCCTGCCCTAACAGACAGGCTATCATCTGCTAATCACTTTGGTCACACAAATACACAAAGTCATTAGGTTACAAGCTGTAAACCTTAAGATTCACTCTTACTGTACAACATAGGAACAAAAAGTGATTGCCTTGAGCAAAGCCCTGCAGCACTAACAGCATCCTAGCCCAGATCCTGCAGTGACATTTTCTTGTCCTCACCCCCTGGAAGCTTGTTTAAAGCTGATGCAGCAAATTCATGCCCAAGTTTGCCAGAAATGCAGCTTTTGCTTCCAGGGCACATAAAAGTGCCCTGAGAGGTGATGCCGTGAAGCATGTTCAAATTTTGAGGTTATACAACATTACCCATACTCTGATCCAGGACTTCCTAAGCGTCATTTGCTTTGTGCAGGTCCCACCATCACCAAAGGAGCTGATACCACCACACCTGACAGCATGTAGCAGCACACGCCACTTCAAAGCGCCTTACACACTAGAGGAATATGCTGCTTTAGAAATTGCTGCTCTGGTCTTTGATGGTGTTCCTTCATATCTAAATTCAAGATCCATGCACAGAGGAACAAGTGAATAGACATAGGGCTAGAACATATACATTACATACTGGCTTAAGTGAAGCTGGCTACCTTTGCATCCCAGAGCTGCAACTCACACTGCAACACCAAGCACTTTTCTTTACGTTGTGACTATCCAGATCAATACAAAAAAAAAGGTCCCTCCCCACACCCAGTGCTCTGCCTACACAGAGCTGACCCAAAAGCTGCTCAGTATCAAGAGCCTACATACAGGAGGCATCCCATGAGACTGAGGTAGCAGGAAAGCATTTCAGCAAAAGAAACAGTTTTTCTTTGTGGTTAGTTTAACTAAGGTAGAATGGACAGCTTTGGCTAGACAAATACATTGGCAGCCAGCTGAGAAAAAGTGAACACCACATCACCACCATCGGGGTTTCTACCAGGTAGCATCCTGCTGGTTTTCTGTGCTTTGAAACAGACTACTGCCAAGAATGCACATGCTCCCCACCAGACTGGAGCTTACTTTGTAGCACAGTTGTGGTACCATGATGCCCAGGCATCCAGCTTCAGCAGTGATGAAGCAGGAAAAATATGGGAAGCCACACATTACCAGCTCGCTGCTGCTGACCCAGTTGGCGGTGGGGGTCAGCCCTACTCATACAGTGCCCCATGTGCCTGTCAACTCTAGTCACCAGTATCTGAATGCTTTTCTTCCTCCTTTTCATCCTATTGTTATGGATGCTAGAAGCTATTCTTATAAAGACAGAAGAGCACATAACCTAGCTAGGAGTTTCTGTAGATCCCCTGCTGCCTGGCTTTTCCTCATCTTTTAATTAATTACGCCTTTATTTTTGAAGGAAAATGTAAGAAAAATGTTCAACAGAGGAAAAAAACCCCAATTCAACAGAAGTTATACCTTTCCATTGAAGTGCTAGCAATCCATATTACAGCTGTTGCAATAAAGAAGGGCCATATGAACCTTGTAAAATGATAAGCTGAACAAGCTTAGCCATTCCCAGCTGCAGAAGAACTATGGGATCTAGTCTGCTCCTGCAGCAGTTGGGATGCCAGTACCAGATCAAGACTGGTGGGCTCTTTTCTGCATTCATCCTCCCTTCAAACAGCTGATATACAAAGATGCAGCTGTCTGGAGCTATTAGCCTGAACTCTCAACAGGGCCAAAGATCAGCTTTTTCCTATAACATGGACTCTGTCACGACAGATCCTGCTTTGACAGACAGACTTTTCCTGTGCAAGACTAAGGTCAGCATTGGTGTCTATTCCTGAAGGCTATTCAGCTGATATCTGGAAAATTTTATGTCCCCCACTTAGATAAGGAGTGCAATGGTTGAACTGATTAAAGAACTGAAGCAAAGTGATGCAAACTGCACAGCAAACACCACAAAGAATTAGGAAGCTCACTGACATTTACTGAACACGTCGCTTTCCTAAATTAAGATACAAAATACAGAATCCTTTACTGACAGTGAAGGCAATTTGTAAAAGCCTTATATAAATTTTAGTACTGTATAATTTAATATTTTTATAAGGCATAAAAATTAGTTTGGAAGGGATCAAGACTGTTTCAGTACAGCTATCAGTACCTTCTCTTATTTTACTGCTGATTTTATTGCCATTGCTGCAGCAATCTCAAAAATACACTTTGTTCTGACTTTAAAATAAATCTTTGACTGCCTTGCAGAAGTTTTGGAGCGGGATGTGGGGAGTTGCTTGCCTTTCAAAAATAGCATCTCAGAGAGATCAAAATAAAAGTTAATTTCCAAGTTGTGACCAAGCTGAACTTTAAGTTTAGACTACATGAACAGAACATGCTAACTTCCTGAGACAGGATGTGTTTGTTATAGGAAATGTCAGGTTCTGTGCCATTGGGAAATTTTAAATCTCAGTTTTTAGCTGCAAAATCTTAGAGCTTTTCTGAAGAATGTGCTGTGCTGACACTGCTTCCTTCCTACCCAGAGGGCAAAGTACAGGAGATTAGTAGTTCTTTCCACAAATGACTTATTAAAACAGTTCTACTGATCATGCTTGATTATGAAAAGCTGTGCATTTACTACAAACACAGATTATATGAAAAGATTTTACTACAACAGCAGCAAGTGGATGGAGCAGTGGCCTGTCATTAGCAACATTGTGTGGTATTGGTATATGGATAATGCTGTGCTAATTTCTGCAGGCCATTTAGGAGATATATTCTTAATGCTTGTACACCAGTGAACATAAACAAGGATGTTTTCAAGTCACCCTTTAGCTTTAACTTACATCTGTTTATAAGCTATTCATGTCTTTCCCTTCTCTGCTCTCGAATGTTTTCTCATGCCTCTGGGTGGCATTGATGGGAAGCTGGTTTTGTCAACAGAAGAAAGTATCAGCACTCCTGGGTACAAGAGCTCAGCTGGGACAATGTGTGTGTGCCTGACCCTCACAAAACACAAGCCAGGTGATTTTCACTACAGAAGCATAACCTGCCAAAATACTTAAAGTGTCTTTGATGTATCTGACTGACTGTACTAATTGATTAAATAAATTCTAAAGTAACAGTAATGCTAAATGCAACGTTTCTCTAACAGGGATAGAAGATTTTGTAACAGCTAGCTGTTTGTTTCTTCCGCCCACAACTTCCCAAGCACTAACTACTCACAGAGCCTGCCTATAAGTAAACAGGCTGCCACAATGCACTAACGAAGGCTGAATGCAGTGCTGCATGAATGCACCGACTTCAGCATTTGTATTCACAAGCTCTTAGGGTGCAAAAGAAGGCGACACTGACTCACCCAAAGCCAAGTCAAGCAGAAGGTGAACCCGTACCCAATGCCAAGCTATCAGTATCAGCTGGTCTGTGCTGGGCCCAGGCAGGGACACCACCATGCTCTGCAGTGTGCCCCGTACACCCAACTATGCTTGCTTCTACATTACTTCCCAAAGTTTATTACGTATTATGAATATTTTTCTAAAATTACTATATTCAGTCCAAGCTTTGACAGAAGATGTTGAGTGAGTGGATCCAGTACACAATGCTCTGACAGGATAAGCCTCAGCAATTTTCCTATACATTTTTTCCTCTTCACAGCTTGGAAGACCATACACTTCTCCAAAAAGCCCAAGTGCTGTTTTTACACTGCTTTTAAAGTTAATATGTTCCTATTTTTTTTTTTGTTTGGACTTAATGAAAAGCATTCCAATGAAATAGGAATAATCAAAGTTGCAAACATATAAGAATTTGCTCTTACAACATGCATTAATATTTTAAGCCTTATGTAAGCAAAATAAGCTCCTGAACAGTACATCCCTTCTCATTCACATATCCTTCTGTTTCAGCAGCTATGTGAAGATACTCTGGTACCAGAAATCTTGGTCATGATGTTAACCTATATAACCAAATCCACTAAATTATTAGCTAAGCCTTAAGGATTATAACTTTAGATAAAGCCAACACCAGATCTAAGTCACCCTAATTTCAGTATGATGAAGAACATGCAATAATTTCTTTTGATGTATTTAAAGGGCTACCACTCTTCCCTGAAGTAGAAAAAAATAGATTACCAATTTCAGTTTTTCAAGACTGAGAAAAACAAGAGCAAACAGATGCAAATTAATGCTTACAGATTGCTGCTTCTTTTATATTGTTATTGGCATCACTGATTCCTTTTTGTATTTCATCCAGCCACAGAAGTGCTGATTCATCTTGGGATTCCTGTAATATGATAGAGAAAAGCCTTGAAAAAACTGAATTATAACAACACTTGTCTGAACATACTGATAGCGATCCAACATACAATTTCCTCTTTTGAAGCCCTTGGACACAAAAAAGAATTTAACTGCTTAAACTCAACAATAAAACACATTCATATTCTCTTTACTGACTTGACTAAACTCCTCTTCAAACACAAAGCTCTGAAAGTTTTCATGTATATAAGACAACATCCTGCTAAAGATCAGTAATAATTCTGAGCAAAGCTAGCAATGTTTTCATTTCCATGATAGGTAGGCAAAGTAACTGGAGCGTCAAATAAAACCACACATTAGCAGGCTGCACTGTGATAGTAGCATGAAGAGCACAAAGGTGAAGCCAACAAGGAAGTTGGCTTTCTTTCAGAATCCCTTATTTGGAACGGATCCATGTGTACACCTGAATACACATTACATTAGAAAATAACAGCAAAATCTGTCATAGAAAGACAGCTCAGGTTTAGTAATGGTGACTTAACTCAGGGGGTGAACATTTCACGAATTAAGCAGCAGAGCAGGTCTCACTCTTCCTACAGGCTAATAGTGCATGGTATTAAACCCAAGTTAAAACAGAAGGTGCAAGAAAGTGGGCTCAGCATCCCCACTAACCAACCCTGCTCCGGCTCTCCAGGTTCACAGGTGAACCAACACCTCAGACGAGAAAATAGGGTTTCAGAGCCAAAAGTGACATTTATAATCTAATTTAGTAGGTGGAGGCACAAAATTCATTCTAAAGAGGAAAAAGGAGTACCAGGTCTATAATAGACTAATGAGAGAAATCAGAATGTACTGATTCAATAAAGGTCTAGGAGTACATACACACAAATATTTCAGGGGAAAAAAACCCTAGAAACTCTCTCAGGATAAAATAATGTGGACAAAAAAGCAGCTTTGCAATGAGTATCTCTGGTTTTGCACCCAACTCCCAGCCAAAAATCCAATAGATCTGTATTGGCAGAAACTACAAAGAAAGACTAGGGTAAAAAACTCTCAAGACAGACTTATCACTTTGCATCATATATATAAACAAGGTAGGCGAATACCTAAATAAAATCAAGTTATGTCACACAATCACATGATGATGGACACACATTGCAAGTTTTTCTAACAAGAAAGTTAGGGTTAACACTTGAGAGAGTATTTTAGTCAACACTAAATTCCCAAACCACAGCCAACAATTTTGAGAGAAGGATTGAGAAACTGAAAAGAATTCCTTATCTGGTGTCCAGCTTTTACACACTAAATACAAGAACAGACACAAATAATGCTCTAGAGCCAGGAACAGCTTATGCTGAGCCTTGCCACTAGCTTGGAAGCCAGATCAAGACTTGAGCTAATTTTGCTGGCTGAAGCAAGCCATTGTTATTTTGCATTCAAGGAAGGAAAAAAAAAAACAAAAACAAAACAAAACAGAACAAAAAAAAAAAAACCCGGGCAGAGAAAAAGGAAGGGATCAACAAAACAGCAGATGAAAATAGGGGAAAGGTTTTAGAGTCTGCAGGCTGTGAAGGGGTGGGAATTGTCTGGAAGGAGTCAGCAGCCGGATCGGAGGAACACAGACAGCTAACAGTGGGCAGGGAGATAGAAACACGGTTTTCTTAAGGCATGTTTGTGTATGTGGCTTGCTTTCACCTTTGCATTTGCTAAATCGAGGTCACCACGCTCTTCTCTCAGCCTGATTTCTCCCTTGAGAAGGGTACAGAGTTCAGCAACAAGGTATTTCAGTTTGTTGATAGGACCGTTTTGAGGTTTTATCAAACACACTCTTTGATTTTTCCAGAAAACATCTTTTTACCCCAAATATCTGTATGTACAAATTCCAGTAGAACCACCCACATTGGCCTCAGGCTCGTGGTAAATCAGGAGTTAAATTGCTGCTGTAAAGCAATTTTATCTGTGTTGGGCAGAAGCTGAAACTGAGTCATGTGTGCATATTTGGATACGTCACACCCTCTTGCTGTAGCAGACAAAGAACAAACTAGCTCCTTACCATAAACCTCATGCCTACAGGATGCTTCTGGAGGACAGATCAATCATTCTTTAGCCTCTAACAGAGGGGGAAAAAATCCCCCACCAAGCAGCCCCTGAAATGAACTAGAACAGTGTCATTGTTTGGCTAGCTGGATTTAACGTACTACAATGAAGATACTGGTTTTCACTGGACTGCTCTCTCTTACCTGCAGTCTTTTCACAACAGGTGAGTCCTCCTTTCTGTATCTATTCCATATTTTAATCAATAACATGGGCTTTATGATAAATGCTAGCACTTTGCCAGCTTAAATGGGTTGTACATAGATTATTACAGAAAACAATACTCCAGAAAGTCTCACTCAAGGCAGGTTTTTATTCTTCCACTTCAGTGACACCTTACCTCCCTCCAGTCACTTTCAATATGAGTTCTATTTAAGGGATTTTTCTGTGCTTACTGAAGATGCATCTGCTCCTCTCTAGTATTTCTGTAGTGATATGATAATCTTAAACCTGTAGAGTCTTGTTCTTTCTGCTTTAAAGTGCTCAACAGAATTATGACTTCACAGATGGTGCTATTAGAAGGAAATGCTCAGGTAACTATTGTGACAAAAATAACCAAAGGAAATTATCAATGAAGTCCATTTTTTTTCCTCACTAGAATTAGAGCTGTTTTCAAACCAAGATAATTTCTAAAAGCAATTTTGTATATAAACAATATGTATTGTACATGCATGCATATCTGCCTTTCAAAGACTGACTAAAATTCATTTTCTGGATTAACCACCCAGAAAATTACTAAAGTGATGCAGTCTACTAATTATAATTTCAAAACATTCTGCCATAAATATGCCAGTGAGCACTGATAAAACTGTTTTCCATATTTTATTCCAATATAGAAAGGTAAAAGAAAAACCCACAGATTCTCATCCAAATTTCAGTTCTCTTCTGAATTATAGTTTCAAGATGCATGCTCTAAGCTTTGCACTAAGTCTTTTTGCATTAAACATAGCTAAAAAAATTATTAAATGACAAAAATAGTTATATAGCTGTTTATTCTGCAAAATCTATTTTGCAACACAGGGTTCTAGAAAGTATTTTGAACTCATTTTTGCGTCATTTGGAAATGTTAATGTCTACAAAATTCTCTACTAAAGACTGAGGAACAGACATTAGTAAAAGTAGTATCCTTGGCTTTGCTTACATGCTAACATTATTTACTCACTGAAAATCTTCCTGCTGCATGAAAAGTTTTATTTACTTACCAATAAATTTGATCTAATATCAGCCCAAATATTTGTTTTCAGTCCTCAAGACTAACTGGCCTTCCTCACATGTGAGAAGCTGAAAAGGTCTGGTTTGCCTTAGTTTGAAGCTGAAGAATAATATTAATTTGATAAGTGAGATCAAAAGATTGAGAATGGTTTCAATTTTCTAATTTGAAGGTTTCAGCCTGCATTATGCAAGACAGCACTTTTTGCAGTCATGCATTTAATCCATGAAGTGACAAGGATAGCAGAATACTAATGTATGCTTTGGAAATTCTGATCAAGCTTAGACCAAGGCTGCTGCTTACATGATGAATTACCAACATTGCTACTACTGGGAAAAACCCTCTACAGGTGATAAGCATTACCGAAGTGGCTGATATATTTTACCAAAGATTAATGAAAACATGCAAAATACAGAAAGATCAGCTCAACACTAAATTCATGCTAGATTTTCAAGGTTGGGTATGGCGTGAGATGACAAATAAGGTGAACACTGTCCTTGAGTACATTTGATATGAACAACCCAAGCCAAGGAGAATGCCACCACATCTTTTAAACTTATATTGCTCTCCACATGGAGATGTTTACCTTTCTCCATAACTGAAGATGAATTATATTGCCCTGTTTAACAATTTTAATTTTAACTTTTTTTTTAAGCTTCAGAATTTTCACTGAATGGCTCTGCAATTAAAACTGTGTCTCTTATCAAGACTTTCCGTGGAATTTCAGCAAGAGACTATGATTACATCCCCCCTTATGCTATAGAAGGGGAGACAACAACCATCCACATCAGAGAACACAAATGCTCTTCAAAAGGGTCAAATGACTCCACTTTAACAGAAGTGAACAACACCACACTGCAGTATCTGACCAGTTCTCTGAGCACCAAGCTAATACCTGCTGTCTACCTCAGTGCTGTTTTATTGGGTGTACCGTCTAATGCTATAATTTTGTGGATGCTGCTCTTCAGGATCCGGTCTGTGTGCACTGCCATCCTCTACACAAACTTGGCAGTTTCGGATCTGCTCTTCTGCATCATGCTGCCCTTCAAAATAGTGTACCACATCAACGGGAACAACTGGATTTTTGGGGAAATTATGTGTCGAACTACCACTGCCGTGTTTTACGGCAACATGTACTGCTCCATTCTGCTGCTCACATGCATCAGTGTCAGCCGCTACGTGGCCATTGTCCACCCCTTCACCTACAAGAGCCTGCCAAAACGTGCCTATGCCATTGCGGTATGTGCCACCGTGTGGACCATTGTCTTCTTGTACATGCTCCCGCTTTGCATAATGCAGCAAAGCTATTACGTGAAACAACTGGGCATTTATACCTGCCATGATGTGCATAATGCCTGTGAAACAATATCTTCCTTCCAGTTCTACTACTATGTTTCTTTAGCTATCTTTGGGTTTTTAATACCTCTTGCAACTATTGTTTTCTGCTATGTCTCTATAATACGAACACTCAAGACTCATGAATGGTTCTGGTACGTTAAAGTCAGTCTTTTGATCCTTACCATCTTTGCTATTTGCTTTGTGCCAAGCAATATTATCCTTATTACCCATCACATCAACTATTACTATTACAACACAGATGTGTTGTATTCTTTTTATCTAATTGCTTTATGCCTTAGCAGTTTAAACAGTTGTCTTGATCCTTTCCTTTATTTTCTGATGTCAAAAATTAGAAGTCAATCCAATATTTATCTCACAATGGTTAAAATATCCAGGGAAAAATGAATTGAGTTTTATATTTATATTATTGGAATTATTTTGTATGATATTAACTCAGGCAGCAACAAACCTCAGGTGCAACAATTAAACTTAAAAAATTAGAGCAGTTAAAAAACAATCTCAGTAAAATTTACTTTCTTCCACACACCACAAAAGGAATATCTTCAGATAGACACTTCAGCTGTGTAATTTTATCAGGTGCATTGCAACATCTGGTGTATCTAGATTCAAGGAAGTGACTCCGCACCTCCATTTCCTTCTGAGAAGATCACTTTCATGGCCATGGAGAAGAAACCAGAATATCTGCCACCATAGCCTTTGAACACCAGAAGAGGAATCAATATCCAAACAGCACTTTTATTCCCATTCATGATTTCCAGATACTTCAGGTTAGCTCTCAGCCCACAATCACTGCGGGAACAGTGATGTGAAAACAAGTTTTTGGCCCAGTGGAAATGGGAACAAGTAAAAGCAATTTCTACATTCCCAGGAGCTGTCAAGCTTTGCAGGAGCTCCCTGTCACATAGCCAGGAGCAAATACTGCCCTGGATGTTGGAAATAAAGAGCCAGAGTCCCCCTAGGTTCAAGGAGCAGTACATCTACAGCTGTGGACAGAGCCTGACATTTCCAGTGCAGCATTTCCTAGGAGGCTGCTTAACCAGCTTTGCACTGGAGACTTGTTCTTCCACTTCGTCAGCGCCTGCACTCCTCTAGCCCACAAGGATTGCTGGGAGCTGGCCCTTATCAGTGGGAATCCAGGCATGTATTATTCTTGCTTGGTAAGTAAAACAGGGAAGCTATTTTGTAGTATTCTCTATTTCCACATCCTCACAGGAAATACCTACAGCATTACAAATACTGAAGCTAGTTATGATTGATTGTCCATGTTAATAAAGCAAAAGGTCAGCTTTTACATTTACAGAAACTCAAAAGCCATATATGTACTAAGTTCCTACAAAATGAGCTCAGTGGTTGATGTTTTTATTTGTAACTGCAGCGTGCAAGACACTGATGAGAAAAAATGTTTTACATCAGTTTGATAATAGTATTGTAAAAACCTTTACTTAAATAAAATCAGTTGCACTGGAAAAAATCTTCCAGGAATTTGCAGCCTGGTAAGACTCGCCCTCTTCAATTCTTCTGGATCTTAATTGAAGTTAGTTTTAATCATGCCATTCCTTCAATACGCACAAGAACAGATTTTAAAGATAACTTGAAAATAATCCAGATGTTATACACATATTGTAAATATAATAACTGTGAACCTAACTGTAAAACCTGTGTGCCTGTCACTCAAAAAAACCCCAAAACACAGGAACCATTTCAGAGTTAGGCACATCTGTTTAACTTTTCAAGTATCCATAATACACTCTCTAAACATGGGGTTTCTCTTCACTGGGACATGATTACACTTGGTTTGAAATGGCCTTGAGAACTGTTAGAAACTGTGGTTTAAGATTACAGGAATAAATGAATTCCAGGTTTCCATTTTTAATTTCAAGGAAGGAACAAGTAAGTGTGATCTGAAATTAAGACCTGTAACGGGTAACTGGGACATTTGGGTGCAGGCTACCTCCCAAAAGCCACCACAGCCACAGGGATGTGACAGCAGGCTGGTTAGAATAAGCCACTAGGTTTGACCCATATGTTTTTCTAGATGCTGGGGAACGTAGGAAGTTCACAGGCAGACTTATCTGATCCTTGTAAATCAAATACTTCATTTTACCACAGATCACTCTTAAAATATGCTAAGTACAATGAATCAGAAAAAGTGGGCAATAGTGGTATGTCCAAAGTATTTTCAATTCTGTTTGGATTTTTTTTTTTAAAGGAAAGTTCAATTTAAACTATATCTTTTACCTAAAGAATGGTGATGTCTATGTGACTGACCAGCATGGAGAGTCAGATTAATGCATCTGAGTATTTATTTTTGGATCACACATAGTACAGTCTCTTTCTTTCTTCCTAAACAGCAATACTCCAGTTTACAGAGTAGAGTTTTAAGTAGTTGTCAAAAGACTGCAAAACCAAAATACCTCAAGAGAGAAAGGTCAGTGGAAGTTTTATCACAAAATCTTTAAATGAGAAGATTTCAAAGAGATTGCACAAATTTTGTTCCAAATCTTGGCAACCTGTTTGTTTCCTATCAGCACATTCACACAGGGACAGGAGTAGGCACCAGGTTTGCAGCAGGGAGCACAGCGGAAGGAGCGAGCCAGGGCCATAGGTCTCTGCCTCAGGGACAGCCCAGCTTGCTACGCATGCACAAAGGGTCTAGCATGTCCTAGGCCAGCATTGCCACCACCTGCATGGACACTCTCTGCACACAAATACCAACCCTGGCCCTTCCAGGACCTGTAAAGTAGTCAGCATGCACTAAACTCTCCCCAGCACACATGGCAAGGGAGGCAGCTTTTCAGGATCCAGGGCTCAAGGAAACTAGCCCCTATCTGGGAACCCAAGCAACAAATTGGGATATGCAAATGCCTTTTGAAAGGTCTGACAGTGGATTGCAGAAACACAGTTTCACAGCAGATACCACGGGTGAGGTGGCAAGATACTTGGAATATATTTCTACAAGCCAAAGTTCAGGGACTTCCTCCAGCTGACCATATTTCTTTAGGAGTACATTACATAAATTTTAAGTGTCTTTTCCAAACACTGGACATGTTAAGTACTCTGCTAGTAGCTTTAGCTAATCTTGTGCTCAGTCACATCCTGCAAGCTGTTAAGCTGATCTTTGTTTATGCTTCCCTGAGCTATGATGCTAACCAGGGCATTGCTTTTAGGGAAGCAGAGAGCATATGCTGCTGAGATAGGTTTAAACTGAAGTCACATACAAGACTGTCAGCTTGTTGTTGCTGCATGATAAAGCGAGAACAGAAACACATACATACATAATTCTATTATTATAAAAGACCGGATTTAAGCAACAGAGACTCCTCAAAGTACTTTCCCAGAGGTTTTTTAAGGAACACCACAATTCCTTCAGCATGACTGACTCCTTTCTGGCAAAAAACTCAATTCCCATCCATGTTGTAAATACCTGCCTGACACAGGCTAGTAACTAGATCCTTGCACAAGTTTATAACTACATTAGGGCTTCTGCTGCCCATGTTTTGTAATAGCTGCAGCAACCTAGTAGAATTAAAAATAAGTAAGGTTACGTTAAGTCAGTAATGACAAGCATGCAGAATATATCTTAGTATGAATACATTGAGAACTAATCTCTTTCACCAGTTAGAATAAACTGTAGTGCAAAATTACTTAGTGCTAGTTTGTTGTAATTGGCTTATTTACAACCCCATTGGCACAACTAATCCAAATATCAGGGGACCAGGACAAGGACATACATGTAAGTGAAAAGAATTGCCATTTCAGTTCTGAAAAATAGAAACAGTCGAAGCTCTAACCTTGCATTTCTGTGCTTTGGCATGGTGCAGAACATCCTGATAATGCCTTGCATTTACTGGTCTTACATCTTGCAGCTTGGCTGTTGGCAACAGTAGGGTTTCCAGAGTTTTCTCAGGATTTCCTTGGTCAATTGCTTCATTAATGTGGCCAATTGCAATGATTCCTATGAAATGGAAAAGTTATTAAAGGTGTAGTTGACAAAGAAAGATGCAACTTATCTGATATCAGGTACAAACAAAGCAGTAACATGAAGAACAGAAAAATCAAGTAACAAGAAGCAGAGGCAGCAACAGCAGCTGATTTTAAATTATTTTTGCTCAAATATTCATGTGAAGCAATAAGCTGTACAGTTTTCTTATCTGCCATAATTATTGATTCATCTGAATCTACCTCTTCGTAAAAAACAAATTTAAGCTTGGTGAAAAAAAAGAAAATAGACTTCCCTACTTTCAGGGCAGGACTGTCTACACAAAGCTTAAGGAAAAGTTGGGTATCACATCTAAATGTGTTCATCTACATAGTAGCTTAGAGTGCTGAAAGATTTATTTTCAAGGTATTTCAGACCAGATTACTTGAAACCCTGATTTGGATAAATACCTCCCAGCTACAGCATTACATAGCAGCTTAACCTAATTTCTTTAAATTTCCCCTTAAATAACCAATCTGATAATGCTGACCTTATGAGAACTGACTTGATTGCTCAGACCAGCAGCACTCAGGACTTCAGTCAGCAAGTAACATGGCACAGTGTATTTAATAAAACCTCTAATTTTATTCAGACTAGTCTTAATGTTTCAAAATCAATTTCCTCTTCCCCCCAAACAGTGCTGAAATGTGCTGCCTGGAGTAACTTCTCCCTAAAGCAAATCCCAGAAGGGCACCAGGCAAGAGCTTCCCCATCACCTGCAATGGATAGTGTATTGGGTTTGCGTGGCATTGGCTGTGTCGGGTCGGACATGGGGGAATCTTCTGGCAGTTTCTCACAGAAGCCACCCCATGTCCCCCCCCCACTACCAAAATCTTCCCACGCAAACCCAATACAGATGGCATCCCTGCCAGCAGCAGATCATCTCTCACCAAGTCTCTCCCATACTCACCACAGCCCGCTGGTGGGATCACAGGTTCATGCCCACATAAGGCTTTGAGAATGAGCAGTTTTTCTGGGCTGCTACCAAAAGGAACCATGCAGATATGTAGGCTTGCTTATGGAAATAGAGACCACCTTTCCTCCTTCTCTCTCTGCCCCAAATAACAATCCATGGGCAGAGGCCAGCACCACTGAAACCAACTGCAGCTATTTTAGTACTGAAGACTAACTCTCCTAATGCAAGACCACATTTCTTAAGGTCTGTTTCAACTCCTGGTGACCACAGAGATTTAGACAAAATAGTGATTATGTCAGTGAAATTAACTGCTCAGTATTCCACTCTGCCAAGGAGCACACATTTAGAGCAAACAACAACCCAGTCAGCTTTAGTATTTCTGTAATATAAAGCTTCTCTCACCAGTACAGAACAGTAGCATGCATGACACTGATGGCAGTGAGGGAAAGGCAGATGCACTGACCCTGGAATCAGCCTGTGCCTTACAAAAGGCTCTCCAGCTACACTCCAAACTGCTTCCCAAAATGGCAAGCAGTCTGAAAGCCGCCTTCTCCTTTCATTGCTCCAGCTAATTGGGCATAACTTGATAGCCTCAATTTTTAGTAAAAAACACGTCACAAACAACGAACCATACTTCTATATCCAGTAGAGGAATTTGATCCTTTAGCATTTTTGAAACTCAAATGACCAGCTATCAGATTCAACATAACACCATACTTTTAGGGCAACACAGTTGCAGTCAGCTTCAAAAATATACTGTAAATCAATTTATTTTAGAAGAAGTGGGCATAAGAAGCTACTCTCAGATAGGAAATCAAGTTACCTAAAAGGAGAGCAGAATAGACAATTGCACTGCATAACTTCTTACCAGCTCCCTTGAGAAAAATAAAGACCTGCGAATAATTTAATATTAAAAACTTTTCCACAGGACACTGCCTATAATTTCTTCCCCTATCCTCCAATATCCTCTTTGCTTACAGTTTCTGCAAAATTCCCAAACTGAGACCATCCAGTACAAATACTGAAAGATCCTGCCAAGTGGGCAGAACCATGGCATTTGTTACACTGCAGAAGGCAGGCACCCTATGATATCTTTCAGCCAGCCAAAACGTAACCAGGAATACTTCAAGGACATTTCAAGACCAATGGGTGCTCAAAATTATTTAGCACTCTTCTCTCTGGAAAAGTGTCTGTACAAGGCCATTCAGCACAAAGTTATGTACCAAAGACCAGACTATCATTTCTGTGGGTGATGTAGTGGAAGAATTACTTACTTTCATTTTCTTCTTGAATTTGCATATTAACCATGTCAATGCAGTTCTGGATATCATTCCAGCTTAAATACTCTTGGCCTTGAGATGAAGCCTCTGACTTAATAGACAATAGTGTATCAGCATAACTATAAGAAGATATAAAATACATAAGTGTATTTCATATACAAGATAAGTTGTCATAAAGAGTTAGTCAGATGTATCACCCATCATTTAGTGAATAGTATTTTTTTTAATGAATGAATTTCAGATAAACTTATCTCTTGACAGAAATGTTACAGACATGCAAGCTCCCTTGCTGGTTCTATGCATGCATTTCAGGATCTGAAAAAAATTGGCCCTGTACACTAATTCAGAGCACTTTTATTGGCAACATGGGATTATGATAATACATACAATGGACATACACTTTGTTGGACAGTGCTACAGATAAATTTAGGAGAAACTATGGTCAGCTTCTTGCTACACTAAGTCAAAGACCAGAATTTCTACCCAAGCACCAGGTAGCAGCACCTCCTATTACCTCTATGTGGAGGATGGGCCATGGGCAGAGGAAGGGAATAAAAAATGAGGCTCCTCTCCTCACAAGGTCCTCCAAGCGCAGGCTCTGTAGCCTGTGTCTACTCTTTGTATAAGTCACAGATCAAGATGAGCTAGAAACCTTCACAGCAGTGTAAACTCATGTATAAGTTAAACAATTTTCATATTCCTGAATCAAGCATACAACTGCCACAATATACCAGATCAAATACCTGTCTTCTATTTCCAATAGAAGCCTGAGAAATGAATGATTGCCAGAAAAATACAGGAGAGAATCATCATTTCCTGCTTTGATTTGCCTTTCCAACATTTAGCACCCCATGTTTAAGGGCTTCCCAAGCTGAAGGCTACACATTACTTTTAATAGTTGCAAAGAATGCTGCGCTCCATTAATTTATCTACTCTGATATCTTATGTACTCCTGAAGAATAAGTCCCACTATTTAAGTGTTTTGTGAGATGGCAGTTCCTTAAATTATAAAACTTGATATTTGATAGTGTCTAATCTCATAAGAAAATAAAAACTAAAGTTATAAGAGAAGTTAGCAACTTCTATTAACCTTCCCCACAATATGCACACTTCTGCAGATCTATATCATAACTCCCCTAAATTCCCTATTCTAGGAAACACATTCCTAACAAGTTCACATCTTCTGGTAGAAAGCCATTGAACACCACGTCCCTCATTGAGCTTTTTCTAGCTCTACTGTATTCCTTCTGACACTGTGCAATCAAAGCTTCCTGCAATGTTGAACAACATATAGTTTGCAGCATAGATTTACATAATGAAATTTTATTTTATCCTTTACTCCAACTAATTCCTAGTGTTTAGTTTGTATTGACTGGCAGCTTAAGCTAAAGATCAGGTCACAGTAACACCAGCCAAAATTTCTGCAACTAGACACTTCAGGGACCATTTCTGTATATTTATAATGTTGCTTCTCTCATCTGCAAGCATCACCTCACATTAGCAGAGGCCAAGTGGCAGATGAATTTTGCTCCAGTTTATGGCATGCTGGTCCCCCTAAACAAAACACTGACCTCATTCCTATCCTGACTGCCCTTCTCCCAGCTTTGACACATATAGCAAGGGTTGCTCTCAGATTCATGACCCCATGAAACACTGCCCCATTCCAAAGACAAATGTTGCAGTATTGTAGAGAAGTTACTGATTAACAGTTTCCAGCTATAGTTGGTTCATGTTTTAGTGTCTGCAAAAATTCTTGTCAGATCTTACTTTGCTTTCTAAGGATATTTTCCCTGCACCTTACACATCCTCTGCCCTCAAGCATCTAAGGTTGTGTGATTGCTTTACTTATGGATACACAACCAGTTCAGCAATTGTCACATTATCCCTTACTAATTTATAACACAGATGTTTATCTTGCAGCTCTTTCAACTTCATATCCACAACACAGGACAGCCCACCTAGCAAAATGCCTGCTTATCCTTTTGCAGAAGTTGCCAGGTCTCATCCAGACAAGACAAAATGAACCTTTACCGTTGAAAGTTTTCCTCCTCCAGATTATTGAAGCCAACACATGGGTTTCTGAGGCGATTCTTTATCATTAGGATGTCCTTATTTTCCAAGGCCTGGTTTAGCAACACAACAGCTGACAACATTTCTACTGCAATAGACAGTTCATCATGTGCCAGGTAGGTCTGTAGGACAATAATGTACCACAGTCAGGAAGCCACATAGACAGTGTAATGAATTTGAGTTACACAGTCTAGATACCATCAAGAAGATGGACCTGATTTTAAAGGCCTGGGAAATTTCCTAGTCACTGGCATGTCAGATTAACACAACACTGCTGGTAGAGTTTACTGGGTTTGCTGCACATCCCATCAGCTTTTCCTTCTTTTGCCCCACAATCCCCTTTTTTATGGTTTTACCCTCACAGCAGTGGATTACTTTTCTACACAATATATGAAACAGAGTTAGTCTTCATTAAAAGCATGCAACAATTAAAAAACGTCAGTCAATTTGTTGCAACACAAGAGCTCAGCCAGAGCAAAGTGTTTTCCAATAATGTGATTCAATATTGCGTATTCAACCAAAACCATTCATGCAATATGTAACACCATGGCAAGAGAATTAAGTCTGATTTTACACAACGTTCTACATTTGTGCTCTTTAATGGTTTGACTACGTAACATCAGTGAGCAGGTCATAAGCTTTTCACTCTTACCACAGCATTCTGTTGTTGAAGGTTGAACAGCTCAGTCTGATAGACAGTAGCAGCAAATGAGTGAACAACAGGCAGCTGCGCCTCCGGTTTCATCAGTGCAACCAGTGTTTTACTAGGATCACAGTTACGAATTGCAGTATTGATATTGTCAACTGCTATGAGTTCTAGAGAATAGCAGGGAAAGAAAAGCCTATTAATTTTCATATGCCATTTGCTCTTTATGCCACATAGATGACAATTAGGTTATTCCAAAGAATATTATTTGCTGTCATTAGAGAGGAAACTTATTTGTTTGAGATTCTTCAAGACAACCGCTGAATGTTGCAAAAATAGTTCTTATTTAAACGTATTCAGCAAATAATTGACTGGAGGACTTTAAAGTTTTTGGTCTTTTAGCTATTAGATACTGTTTATTACACCTTTTAACCAAAACAAGGAACTGACCCAGTCCTAGCACAGAGAAAGACCTAACACCCCTCCTGGGCTTGCTTGTGGAAGGTACTACTGGGTACGTCAGCTCCAGCACCTCAGTCTTGCTTCATCCCAAACGCTCCTTTCCTTCTGCAC
>NW_010326580.1:4639-46438 GCF_000700745.2 Antrostomus carolinensis | reverse complement strand
ACCTAACTCAGCTAGCTAGAACAAGCCTGTCCTGCAACACATTTTTATTGTCCATTTCAGGATGCCTGGTAGAAACCAGCCAAACATGTTGGGGAGTTGGAATTTTCAGTAGCTGAACTGAAAAACCATGCACTACTGCTAATAGGACTTCCTCTGAATGCTACCACATGTTCCTTTCTAAGTGTGGAAGACCAGTCAATCATAAGCACTGTCATCTTGAAATTATCCCCTTCTCTACAGCTCAAATTTCAGATTAAACAGACCACCCTTTCAGAACCTGAACAACTCGCCTGTTTTGCTTTTTGCTGAACTGACTTCAACAGAGGTTTGAACCCCAGTAGAAAAATGCTGAAGAACTGTTCCCACTTGGACAGCTGCAGAAACCTTACAACACCTTTTAGCTTAGTCAGAGCCACCATAATTGCACACCTGAAGGAGACAGATCTGAGGAAACCCAGGCCAGGACACACCCAGGAACATGTTTTACAAGGGACCACTCTGGTCTTGAGCAAAGGGAAACAACCTTGAAGGTTAGAGCACATATGGAAGAGTAAAGAATGACAATTAGGTAAATGTCATTTCCATCAGCAAAATAACCTCAAACTACTCCACCTTACCATTTGGCTTTTCTGTATACTATTATCCAGGGAATGTTTTTAGTGACCACTGACTGCTCAAGTCTGTACAAGATTGCATGTACAGCAGCCACCATTCACAGTTCACATATGCAGCAACATTCAGATCTTACCATACAAAAAGAATTTGAAAACTTTTCTAAGTAACCAGGTCCATCTAAACAACCCCCTTGCCTCTGATTTCAATTGCTATGAAGCATGGTAATGTGAGCCTGTGTTGTTCTTGAAGGCTCTCTCTAGTGGGCCTTCCTGAGGTTAGAAAAAGGAAAAGCTCTCAAAGCTACAGCCTGGAAGCTTTTATAGAGAAGAGGGTAAAGAAGAAAAGAGTCAGAATCCACAAATGGACTAGAGTAGCTCTGTAGTCAATAACCAAGCTACTGATTTCTATCTAATTCAGGAACTGAGCATGCAACTTGCAAAACACACTTTACATTGTTCACATTCCAATAAAAACCCCACTATTTTTTACTTTTCAAACCAAACGTAAGAAATAAGTTGTTCTCCAGATCACTGTTAGTGCTCTTCATACATCACAATTTTCTTTCTCATTTCCTTTACCAAGGAGCAACTCTTTTGGAGAAAGTACTGCTCACCATGTCTAACTAATCTAAAATAGGCTAACATTTGAAGTAGGAAGTCCAACTTATCTTCTGGCTTAGGTTCACCTCACAGTTGCACATTACAAAAAGCAATCAGCCTGGATTCAAAGCATTGGAAATAATACCAGAGACAAAACAGCCACTAAGCCATGCCCAGATGTAGCATGAAATGACAGCAGTTTAACCAAAGCTGAACTTCCTAGCAAAGAAGTTTCCAGTCAAAAGCAGCAGTACATGCACTGCAAATTTAGATCCCCCTTAACTATATTTTTTACAAATTTTAATATTTGTCTTGTGACATTCTTAGCAGGCTAAGAACAGGTTAGATTTAGATATGTGTGTCTGAAAGTGAGAATAATTTTCCTCTGCGATGTGATTGCAAAATACTTTTCCATGTGATCATTTGATTTTAATTCTACAAGGATGGTCATTGTTCCCAAGTGAGGATTAATACTGCACTTATAATATTTGTTCAAGCTACCAAGCCATGCATTGTCATCAGTTTTAGCCTGTGTTTACCAGAGGCTCAAATTATTCAAAGAAAAAAGTGTTAGCTACATTAGATAAGAGTATACCCAATGCAGCGCAGATTGGTGAATTGACAATTGTGACACTAAGAAGAACAGTTACAAAAACAAAATGCAATGCATATGGTTTCAGTTGGAGAAACCTTGTTTACATGCAAGAAATAGTGTATTCAATTAACCAGCTTAACATAATTAAACAATGATGGTAAAAAATGAGTATTAAAACAGTTACTCACTAAGCTTGTGAGCCTCAGCTTCCACATTGGCAACACTAACTTCTTTCTGTATTTCACTTTTGTCGAGCATATTTGGAACCCCTGCTATCTAACAGATCAGAAAAAAAGATTTAATTATGCTTTTAAGTTTGATGGGAGATAAGGATTAAAACCCCTTGATTGGGATTTGATTTGATTATACTGTCCCCTGTGCATCAAATACAATGTCACAGTAAACACAGCATTAATCTTTCCCTTTGACTTTCACCTTACTCAAAATTAAGGATTTTCTCATTAAAATACAATTGACTTTTTCATTTGCTGTTAATGATTCAATATTACATTTTATTGCTCTCATAACCCATATTCAAAGCAAACATAGTATTAGGGGCTGCATGCTATATCTCAAATTTTCTTCTTATATCTTAGTTACTACTTATAAGGGCATCATGCTCTATAGAGCAAATGCAGCTACCTTGGTGTCCATTAGTACATCAGTTATTCTAAAACCTTTATAAAACTCCTTCATAAGTGATACTACTGAAGGCAGAGTAAAGGCAATTTCTCTCTGCATTAAAATCAGAAAAAAAATGGAAACTGATGTGTAGTGCCCATTCCATTGAATTACCTGCATTTTCTGTTCTTTAGAATCGCACAATTGCAATAGGTACCATGAGGAATTTTGCGGCAGAACTTCAAGTAGGCTCAGAGCAGGATGGTTCAAACCTGCTATTAGTGCCACTTCATCTTGCCGGTCAATAGCCTCATTCACTTGGACTAAAGCTATGTGAACTGAAATGAAAACAATGCTTATAAACAGCAAATACACTTTTGCAAAAAGAAGTCCATTGCTGCCATTGTCTCACTTCTTGTAAAAGCTAACTAGAGTGGCAATCTTTATCCAGCAGAGGATTATCTATTTCAAGACCAGTCCTACAAAGGGAGTCTCCATCTCTGTGTGAGCCCATGTGGGAGCAACAGCTATGGAAGCTTATGAATTTCAGCTATATATAGAAGAGGGGGTCAAAATTTACAGTATTCTGCACAAAAAAGAAACTCAAACATAATGAAACAGAGCAGGCAATAAAATGATTTGATTCTGAACTGAAGAATCCTTACAGCAAAAACCACACAGACATTAGCCCCCTGAAAGATTAGTAAAGAAGGAGCAGAAAGAAAAAACTGTTGTAGACAGATATTAGCTACTTCTGCATGTTTTATAAGTTTCCACAGAAATATTTTGTTTATTCCTGTGGATTCAAGTCATGTTCAGCTGGAAACTGGGAGATCACATTACGTGTACACTTCCATAGGATCCAGAGGTGGCTTACTGTTTATCTTATTGATATTGCCTTGAATCTCAGCTTGTGTCAGCAGCTCCTCATAGACGTCTCTCTCTTCTTCAGAGATCGTGTCATTCTACAAAAACAAAATTGTTGCTAGTACACACAAAAACTTTGCAGAGAGAAAAGCTACTAGTGGGAGTCATTAAAACTGCATCAGTTGAACTATTTTCTGGATGTATTTGTAAAGAAATTTGTTGACCACATGAACTAAAAAAATTAGCACTTCATGGTAACTGACTGAGCAATATTTAAAGCATTTTCTGCTTCATGTAAATCTAGTGTAACATTTTTCAGCTACAGAAAGCATTAGCGCTCATAAAAAACAAAGCAAATAATGTCACGTTAAAGATCTGTGTAAGAGGTTATACTTTATGCTCAAAAAAGGTGTCATTTGTTTTGCATCTTTTTAATTTCTAAAGCAGCTAATAGAGGAAAACCAGTCTCTTTTTTTTAGTCTGCCAGTATTTTATCCTTTGGTCAAACTTAAGCTACATCATACTCATTAGTAATCATACTCTTAAAATTGACTGTCAGCTTGTTGCATTAGTATTATTTATCTTAATTAGCTTGAAAGTGGGGTTTTTTTCCCCGTAATTGCACTAATTTTAACATTAATTTAAGTTAATCTTTAAAATGGTTACACTACAGCATGAGAAGCAACATGAATGAACATGTATACTAGGAGTGCTAATAAAATACCACTACCTTAAGTCTTGCATTTGATTCTTTTCTCCTTTTAGCTTCAAAGAGTTCATTCTGATAGTCCTGTGCAAGTTTCTCATCCACGTTTAACAACATTGCATTTGGGTTCCTCAGAGTTGCAATGGTTTGCTCAGCTATTCCCTTCTCAATAGCTTCGTTAATCGCTATTACTGCTGCATGCACTAAAACCAAAAGCACAATCCTAAATTTCAGGAAGTAAAACACATTCAAAACTATCACTGTTTCTTCTGATTTATTTGAAATTAGTGTTTAATAGATGTTCAACAATTTACACGTTCCCCTTCAAACATCCCACTGCTAATGTTTCCCTAGACTGCAGCAACAAAAGCACTCAGTGTTTGCTCAAAGTTGGCACATTGCTGTCTGACTATATTCGCCCTTCTACCAAATAGAGTTTACTATTTTCCTGACAGAAAATAGAACATGAGTTACATTTTATTGAGTCCTATGTCATTTAGAAGACAATTATATGCAGGAATTTAAAACATTTTCAGTAGTTTCTCTTAAAGCTGCTTTTGTGTCCATAAAGATAGGAGACATGAAAGTATTGTCTGAATTAACTATATCTGAACAATAGATACTGCACAAGAATAAGGAAATTCAAACTCCAGGAAACATAGTACATAGTTAAAGACTCCCCAGGCAAGGTGCAGCCCTGCACACCACATCTAAGTCTGCCTGGGATGAACTGGCTCCTCTCCTAACTGAGGATCCCCATGAGCAGCCAGGGAAACAGAGAAACAGTGATGTACCGGTACCCTACTTCTGTCACCTACAGGTTGCCCAAAGAAGTCGTGAATTCTCCCTCCCTGGAAGTGTTCAAGGACAGGTTGAGCAAGGCCAGTTTTGAGCAACCTGGTCTAGTGGAAGGTGTCCCAACTCATGGCAGTGGGGTTAGAACTAGATGACCTTTAAGGTCCCTTCCAACCCAAACCATTCTATGTTTCTACGATTCTAAAAGGCGAAAAAGGGGCAGAGGATTCACCATAGTCATTGACCAGCTTAAGTCTTAAACCTTTCCTTTGAGAAACAAGAAAACTTCAGCTACTAAACAAATACTTGAATCCCAAATTTATTTGGGAGTCAGAAATGCTCTTGTTTTTCCACATAGCAAATTTACATAAATGTACAAAATTAAAGCCACTTGCAGCTGAATGAGGTGCAGAGTAATAGCTAACACACACCTCCCAGGTATTCCCTGCACACATTTGGCTCTAAAATCAGTCTAGATTAAGGATTTTAACTAGAGCTACAGTTTATCTGCACCTTTGTGTTAAAAAGAGATCCCAGTGATTGTCTGGTGGCACATTAATCTCGAAGATTTTACAGACATTAAAGGTTAGGAGAGATGTGGACAGGTATCGGTGGATGTTGTGAACACAGCTACCAAGAGAAAGTGAGAAGCCTGACTGGGCTTGAAAGTGTAGCCTGGAGACTCCGAATAACAGTGAGGGTTACCTGCAGTATAAGCTCACTTTGAAAGTACTTGAGCTTAGTATTTGCACATGGATTTCTACTATTGCTGACAACACAGCAGTTGTCATCAGTGGTTGTTTCACTTCATGTCTCCATTTGCTTACTTCATTTCAGAAGCAGTGTGGTAGACCCTTTCCTCTGGCAGGATCTCCACATCCAACCTCACTAGTGCATGAGGGTTCCTGTAGCAGATGTTTCCTGTTCTGGGGCAGGGCATGTTATCTACAGCACACTCCTTGCCCAGAGAGACAGAGTTAGCACCAGGAAACTCTGCTTTTCTATGGACAACTGAAAACACTTTAGAAGTTGAAGGAAACCCTATGCACACTATAATAAGCTTGCAGAGAAGGAAGTTGCAGCCCTTTCTTATTCGGGGAAGGAAGGAAAAGTTTGGTAGTTACTAAATCTCTGAAAATTTCCTAAAAAAAGGAGACAAACTACCCCCACGACCAAAGGCAGTATTTGAAGAGCTAGCTTTGCAGAAGTATGCACATATTAAGCTATAGCAGGCTCCAAAATATAGAACACAGGCAGTGAGGAAGTATGTTTTAAGTTAAGGTCTGGAAATTTCAGCACACTAAGATAATGGATAAGCTTGTTTCAATTATGACACTTTGCAAGGTTTATCAAGGTTGCAATGGAACTTAATTCTAACACAGCCTTTACTTCCCCCACTGCCCCTTGTACAGTCTATGGTATGTAACCAGTTTGTATTAATGACCCACTGTGCCATTGAACATACTCAAGCCAGCCTTTCTGTTCTTCAGGTTGCCCTTCTGAAAAAGGGTAGGATTTTGAACAAAGTCTCCAGAGCTCAAGTGTGGATTAAGTGGACACACTTCATTTTATGTCATTTAAGTTCATGTTGTGGTTTTTTTTTTGTTGTTGTTTTTTTTGTTGGTTTTTTTTTTTTTTTTTTTTTTTTTTGTAATAAAGTACTTCATTCCACAAAAAAATGAAATGGGGAAAAAAAATAGGCTCCAGCAGCAAAAAACCATTTAATTTGGATTTTGATTGGAAGCTGTTCAGGATAGACTCAAAAGGACCATAACTGTGAATCAATCCCCCCAAAAGGAAAAAGCTTATTTTGGATGCACCAGCAGGATGTGCCCTGCATCAGGGTTCTGCCATGCTGTGGGCCACACACCAGTGGTCTGACAAATCGAAAGCTGCCCAGGGAGGCAAGTGGTTCCTCCACATATGTACCACCATACACAAGAGAGTTGTCTGTCTGTAGCCTTGTCCTCAGCAACCTCATCAAGTGTTTCAGAAAAGCTACAAGAGCCCAACACAGAAAGGAGGCACAGAGAAGACACCTGGTTCCCATGGTCATCTCCATTGTACCCACTAGGGTGCAGAAGCACATGCAGAGCTCAATTAATCATTCTAGAGAAGCACTAGCTATCAAAACATTCAACCCATGCAAAAGATTGTAAGAAATCTTTGTTTCTAGTATCACTTCATATGATTCAATGGAGATGCTCAAAAATGCAGACTGAAAAATTGTAAGATATCTGTAACAATGATGCAGTGTGATAGTAAGTGAAAACTTGCTTGCTTTCTTGTTATTTATTAAGAAGTGGCAAACCAGGTGAGTTAAAACACGAAGTATTTTGTTAGTGTTCTGTCGAAGTATCGAGTAGAAAACAGTAAGAGCCACACTTACATGCAGCTTCATCCACTGATAATTCACTGGCCAGAATCCCACCAATTTTACTAAAGGATGGCATCTGTATACCATACTTCTCTAGCTCCTTTCTCATGTTGCTGATTTCTTCCTCTGTTTACATAAAAAAAAGAAATATTATTAGAATAGAAGCATAAGAATTTCATTATGAATCACCATACCTACAAATACAGGTGCAATGTTTTTGAAATCAGGGATTCTTAGCAGTTTTTCCTCCCCATTTTAAAGGAATCTAAGATACGACAAGTATTCCATGCAAATTCACTCCCTTCTGTCTTTCAGAGACTGACATTCATTAAAAATAGCAACCTCCCATCTATTTAATTAATATGTGTTCAGAACAACCTTGTGGGAGGAGAAAGACCATAATAGAAAATATGCACAATGTTAGCAGATTTACTAGGTGAAGAAACCATCGACATATGATTAGATAAGCAGTTTATTACCTGTAAAGTCTACTTTTCCCAGTAGGTCCTGGATCTGCGGTGCTAATCCTAGTTTGAACAGATATAAACTGCAAAGAAGAAAATTAGAATTAAAAGTCCTGTATGTGGCTTAAGTGTTCACTTTCTGTACAAGACAAAAGTGTTTTTATGAGGCTTGTCCTTTAACCCAAGACTTTCACAGGCCAACACAAAGCAAATTAACCCTACAGTTTTCCTTATGCTGTATTTTTAAGTCTTACAGAAAGAAAAGTATTTTTTGACTTGATGTTTTAAAGAAGCATCTCTAAGAAAGAGGCACTATCAGCATATCTGAGATCACAGGGGATGTGTAAACAAGTAGAAAACCTTAGTGGAAGACAATTAAAGAAATTAAAAAGCTACCATTTAAAAAAAAAAAATCAAGATGTGAATGCACTTTAGAACAGCTTATAGCTTTGGATCTATGTACTGTTTTGACTTGCACTATTACATCCCTGAAATTAATAGCTGAAGATACACAAATCACTGACACCTTTCTTACTAAGTGTAGAGGATCAAGGACCATCTCAAATCTATCTGTGTCATTAGCTATTTAGCTTTTGGAAAATGAAGAAAGTTCAATTTAAAGTGCTATCCAGGAACTAATATTTTGTTTCATATAGCATGAAAAATATTGATACTTATTATTCCTAGAGCTCTGGGGTGCTATCTTAAACAGCTGAGTACATCCATATTTTCTCAATATCTTCCAAACATAAGGCACATATTTATCTACAAAAGAATGCTGTTTCTATAATTTATGCAATAAACAAACAAATTTTGCAGGAAGGAATCAAAAAGGTAGTTTTTAAAAACAAGACTTAAATAATTCATTCCTCCAAAAGGATTATTTTGCACCTCTGTTTTAAATGACTTCACCCTCACTTCACACATTGCAAATGTGCATTGTGGCTTAGGGTTTTTGTTTCTACAGAAGCACATTTCTTTTTTGGGTTTTGTTGCTGGGTTTGGTTGTGGGTTTTTTGCTATTAGCAAATTACAGGGTAGTATTTCAAAGCAAGTATTTGTAGCTATCACATTTATTTGAGAGCACCCAGAATCAGCTTTTCATCTTCCATGCTACCACAGCTACTTGTCTGCCCTGTCATGACCTGGAGGTATACAACAGCACATCTCATACAGGACTACACTCTTAACTGCTGCAGCCCCCCAAAACAAGGGCCATTGTGATTCTCCTTTCAAAGCAGTCTTAAATGCAACTTAACTATAGCAGGGAAAAAAGCCACATTACTATAGCAATGAACCAGATTCCTCTGTTACCCCGATCAGCTGGCCAGTCTTTCCTTGTGGGTTTTTAAAGATATTTTACTCTAAGTTTGAGACAGGGACACAGTCCTGGACAAATCACTGGGTGTCATACAAACAGTTATGGAGATCAGCAGCATCACGGGACTATGCTGGCTTTTTGGGGGTCACCACAATAAAAATACAGAGGAAGAAAAGGTGATACGAACATTAGAGACTCAAATTTTTGCTGTTTAGTGCTTCCAGGAGGATATTGAGCAGTGTGTGTTACTTCCTATGCTCCTTTGAATAAAGTTATTCACCACCAGGTGGTGCTGAAAATGTGCTTCAAGTCTTGTAGGGAACAAAAAGACTCTTCTACTCTGTATTAAGGTATAATTTCACTTGAAACAGCTTGCCTAATGCTTTTGTGGTATAACTTGAACCTCCGGGAACCCACATAAAAATCAAAATCAGGGGGTCTTGGGGTTAGGAAATCTGAATATGAGGCATCAGGAGCAAGGGAGAAAAAGGGGAAAGAGCAGTCCCCAGGTGAAGTTCTTTTTGCATTGCCCACACAGATCTGTAGTTCATATCAGGTTCATGGTTCATATTTTATGCTTAGTTCATGTATAACATGCCATAAAAAACAGATATGAAAATAGCGTGGTTTGGGGTTTTTTTTGGGTGTGTGGGGGGGTGTTTGTTTTGAAGGGGTTTTTTTGTGGGGGGGTGTTGTTTTTTGGTTTGGTTTGTTTGTTTTTTAAGACATGTGCTTGTTATTCCACTTCCTGGAAAAACAATGTTTTGAAGCTGTCCAGCTTCAGAAGTATAGTTTGTCCAGGTTGTAGTAGTGATCTGCTTACAGAGATCACATGAAAACAAAATTTTTCAGAGAAAAAAAAAATCTCACAAGCCTTGCTATTTATGAACAAGAATCACTGTTAGTATCTTAATTTAAATGAAGCAGTTCTTAACCTCATTTAGTCCTGGAACAAATCCAAATCAGCTTTCACGAGAAAAATGGTGCAAGAAATAAAATCTATGCCTTTGTATTTTTCAAGTGAGGCTTTTAAGTGTTGATGTTTCAACAGGAGAAAAGCAAAAAGGTAATTATATTGAACAGGACTCTAGCAATTGTTTCCTAAGACACTCCTTCCCACCAGAGCAGTGTATTCAACAGTACAAGTTGTTCCACATAGTGTAAGTGCAATGGTTTTAATGTCAGACTTGAACCAGGACATATCCTAAAAATATATTTAAACTATTTTGCTTAGAGTTATTGTCTAATCTTCAGGCCCTCTAGAAGCTCTAAGATTGGCAAAACCCCCAAAAAACAAAGACTTTTCCTGTGAAATGTTAACATTTCAGGTGTCAAATAGACTCTTTAGATAGAGGTTTTTTGCTCCTATTACCTACAGTTAAGGCTATTTCATGCTTCTTAAAGGGGTAAATTAAAATTAATCTCATCAATTTTAAGCACTTAAATTATGCACACTGACTGTGCATAAACAAATTAATGTAGAAAAAAATCTCAGCTAAAGATGGCATATGCTACAGTTGCAAAGGTGAAGAGCCTGCTTGCAATTTCTCTTTCTAGATGCTGTGGTGCTAGATCCTGAGAACAGGGACACAGACTTTTCCAGCTTTGGTGAACCCTGTGATTCCCTGGAGAGGATGCAGGGTAGAACAGGTGGGGTGCGTGGCATGGAGCTGGGGGGACAGACACCAGCAGTTCAGAAGTTACAAGAGCAGAAGGGGAACAGAACTGGACTCCCACATCTCTGTGTTCCTCGGATGCCAGCCCAAATGGGAACACTGCTGGCCTAGCAAGTCACCTGTCCTTAATTCTGTTGTTTCCCAGACTGCTTTCAATGTAGACTGTATGCCATTCAATACCAACACTGGAGTTTGATTTTAAAGACTTCAGTGAAGGGCTTAGGACATGCATTTTAGGAAAAGGCATGGAAATAAATGAAGCTCAACAACTGCTTCTTCAATTCTTACATCCTGCATAGGTGTAGGACCCTACACTTTAATTGGAAAGCATCGTAAGTGAAAGCACTGCAGACCTACTCCCGTTCAGTGTGGCTTGACACATTTGATATGAAGTTAATTTCTAAAATAGTGGTTTGTAAGAACAGAGTTACAGCATTGTGTTGATATGCAGCAAGGAAAAGTAATTTAAATGAGGCATACTTGGAAGTGAAAGCTGGGAAAACACAGATTAATTCCGATACTGGCATAAATCCTGGGGTATGTCAAGATGGAGAAAGGAAAACTTCTACCAAAGGTCAACCCATTCATTGCAAAATTCAGTTCAGGATGAAAAGAGTTATTGCCAAGACTCTTATAAACAGGAGACAGAGTTACTTTTTACATGGGCAGACAGTGATAGGACAAGGGGAGATGGTTTTAAACTGAGAAAGGGAAGATTTAGGTTAGATATTAGGATGAAATTTTTCACCCAGAAGGTGGTGAGTCACTGGAACAGGATACCCACAGAAGTTGTGGAGGCCCCATCCCTGGAAGCACTGAAGGCCAGGTTGGATGGGGCCTTGGGCAGCATCATCTAGTGGTTGGCAACCCTGTCCACAGCAGGGGGGTTGAAAGTATATGATCTTTAAGGTCTCTTCCAACCCAAGCCATTCTATGATTCTATGATCTTCAGAAGCTATCTGACTGTTGAGGTTTATTGTTCACGTAGCATTCAAATCCACAGTTGATAAAGTTCTACTCTGTACATGATGAAGCAAATATTGGAAAACATTATTGTGTTCTTCCACCTTGTGCAAAACATCCGAGAAGCCCACAACGTGGCCAGAGGGGCACACTGCCCACTGTGTCAGTCTGAGCTGGTTAACATCAGAGCCCCAGGCATCCACTTCAGGAAATACTTCAAGCTTACACAAGACACTTGCTGACAGAACAGACTGCACTACCAAGTTTTAGGCAAGAGCTGCCCCCAGACAGTCCTGGTGATACTGTCTAGTTAATACTATGCCAGGCATAACAACTTCAAGTGGCAACACTTGTCAAAGATGACAAAAAAATACCAGGGTTGTCAGCTCCAAACGTCTAGCACTTAAAAGAAATATAATGAACTTTATTGGTATGTCTTATTTTTTGGTAGTGAGTGCACATAGCAGAGTGCAAGAGCAGGCACATAATTTCAAGGATTATACCTTAAAAAAATTTCAGTTACATCATGTATTGAATAGTTCCTGACCAATAGCCCTGGAGCAGCTGATGTGCCTTTGAACACCATTAAGAAGGTACAAGAGTTTGGGGCAGGAGTTAATTGAGTTCTCTGCAAGCCTAGTTGCAAGAAAGTAATGAAAGAAAAAGGTCTCCATGTGCAGGAAATGAGTTAGGAGACCCACAGTAGGGAGGAGCTGTCTGCCAACACCACTGCCCCTCACACCAGGGACAGTACGAGGCAGATGTTTGTAACTTTTAGTACTCAACATCAAGAAAATCCTTAAGGCAGGACAAAAAAATATTTAAGTTCTACCTTCAGTAGTGTAGGCAAACATTCAAACTCAAGCTGCTCAGAACTTTAAAATCTTGGAAAATGTTAATTTTTTCATGAATGACCTCAGAATACAGTAATTTTTTACTCTTCTTCTGGGACATAAAGATGTCAGTTCTTCATCACTTTCACTCTAATCAGTATGTCTGCCCCATGGTTGTACTAATATTTTGCCTAGTTTTTGCTCATTTAATTGGTTTTCGTTGCAGTACGTGTTTTGAAATGGTATGTGCACTTTGTGAGGGGGTGTACTCGTTGAGAGAGAATGTCTGTGCTAAATTCAATAGTCTTTCATTTCTGTTTTGAAAATAATTCAGCCAATAGTCCTGACAAAGGGGGACTTTTGTATCCAATTTTAAATTAATGAACTTGTAAATTCTGACAGATTTTTATATACTGGTTACCCCAAAGCTATTTCAAGACACACTCCTAGATTTGGCAGTTACTTTAACTTTTACTCCCATCACTAGTTACCTTAGAGCGTGAATGCAATATATCATTCTAGGGATGTTTTTCCTATCGTAGACATCTGTCGTCTCTGGATAAAAGATCTGAAAAACAAAGAGCACACAGTTAAACAAGAAGATATATTCCTGAGCAGAAAAGTAGCTAAAATGAGCTCTCTGCAGAACCATACCTTAAACTTAAAGAAATTCAGCAGTTACTTTTATACAGTTATGAATTAAGTCTTTTCTGATGTTATTTTAACTTTATCAGTAGTTTTTATAAGGAATTTAATAAAGCATAAAAGCTACTTAACAAGAGTAGGGAAAAAGGAAGACGAGCAGGCAGCATTTCAGCACGATTTTTAGAAAAGTCCCTTTGGCACAAGCTCAGCTAGTAGGGCTTGTCCTCCTGCAAACACCCAAAACCTGGGATGCAATTACAGTTTGCAGAGCCTCAGTACAAGCCAAACCTATCAAGTATGGTTTAAAAATGCAAGATTCTAATTGCCAGCACCCCTAACTTTGTGAATATGTCATTTACAGAGAAAGATATTCAGAGAGAGGAATATCAAGCAATTTAGCCAAAAAGTCACATTGTAATTTCCAGTTCTGGTTCTGCCACTAATTTGTTCCTGGACTCAGTCCCAGTCACTGAACACTGTTTCTCCACAAAAATAAAATAAAAGACTTAGCTAACCGTGAGAGTTGGCAGCATACTTCCAGCCCAAGCCGAGCACTCAGGGCTGCGCCATCCCATGGCTAATAGGACAAAATTAAGTCAGGAGCACAGTGCCCTCTTCATCATTTACTCACAACAGCTTTGGGAGGAGACTCAGAAAAGCTTTTGGCCATGATCATCCTCCACAACAGAAGCAAAATCTTTCAGAGGAGGGATGGCAGGTTGGAAATCAGCCAGCTGAATGTAGGACTCGAGTGAGACAAAAAAAGCCTGACCTGGGAGAAGCAGGACCCTCCCCATCTCTATGGCATTTCTGGGGGCAGTCATGGGTGTCCTTTTCTGCTTATGGACACCTACAATGAGTTTGCCCACAGTGACTGGCCACCAGTCCCTGTAGCCCTTCAGGCAGCTGTCTGAGCATCCCCACTGTGCCTGACTGCAGTGCCAGGGCTGCCCCCACCCAGGCACCCCGGAGCAGCTGGGCAGCCTGGGCAAGGGAGTACTCGCCCTAGGCTGTGCATGGGTGCTGAAATGTCCAAACAAGAAGAGTAGGTGTTTCCACACAGCTGTTTCTTAAAGAATTTTAATCCAAAAAAGACTCACTGGTGCCCAGAAACTGCAGCAGAGCAGGGAGAAGACAAACGAAGACCCATAAGGAGGAAGATAAATATGAGAGGTGACCCAAGAAAGGAGCTGGAAGAAGAGGAGCAGCAGCATAGCCACACAGATGCCCTGGAGCATGAAAGAACAGTCTGGAAACAGGGTAGAGGCAGAGAAACCAGGACATATATTAAGAGGAAGAGGCAGCAAGAGACACTGTGAGAGGTAGTAACCTAAAGGAAGCAAATATTTAAGTTTTCTGTTCTAAAGCATATTCCTTTCAGGTCCCCACAGAGAATGTACTAGCAATAAGATATAGCTAAAACACTGCTAGCATCCCCATTTTCCTTCCCACAGGAGAAGGACCCTGAGCATTTCCACCCACAGCAGCCTCAGCCCACACACACTGGCAGCAGTAGCACATAACTGACACTCCCACTGCTTTCTTCAGGTTTGTTTCCTGAATTACTCCTTCCCCATAAACTTACAGTGAGCAACCATTTATGTTGAAGCAGATGAAAGGAGATAGCAGTGAGTCAGTGCCTTGAGCCAGTTTCTTTGCTAAAATTTAAAAACTTACCTTAGGCAGACCAATGGACTCCATTGCTCTTAACCACTGCACAGTGTTATCAGTGTGTCGAAAATGAAGGCCAGATCTCTATTGGAAACAGAGAAGGAGAAGATGATAAAAACTACATAAAGCAAATTCTCTAATTACTGATCCTCCTGTTGCTTCCCTATTTTATATCCTGAAGCTGAGTTCAGGGAATTTTCCCTTGTTGGAAACTGGAGACCAAAGTGTCACAGCCCGCTACTGAAGTATCCCAACACATTAACAGTCCCACACTGTCCAGCTCATTCTTTTATGTAACATAAGCCAGATTTGTACCCATCTGGGTGTACTGTGACTGAAGTTGCCATTTGTACAGCCTTTCAGTAGTCTTTGGGAGTCAAGGTTGGCTGTCAAATACCAGGAACCACTACCTCCAAAATACAGAAGTGGTAACACTGCTCAACACTGCTGTTAAGGAGAACAGATAAGGAGTTCTTAGTCACTCTTCAGATCTACCTGAATACCTGACCCTCCCTACAGGCTACACCAGCAGCAGTTAAAAGGGCAAAGTGGGAAAGTTTTGTTTGGTTGTCTTTTTAAAATTTTTAAAGAGTCAGGGTAAAGGGGGAAAAGAAGCCTGAACTCAAATTTTTGAGGTTTTCAGGAAAAACATTTAGATATAATCAGGATTCTTAATCATAGTTCTGTTAATCATGTGGGACCTAGAACAGCTTAATTTCTCAACTCTCAAACAGCAGCCAGTGATCACACCTTAAAAACATATATTTCAAATTTTTTCTGCCCTTCTACCTGTTGAGATAATGCATTACATTGTGGGACTACTGCATACATACATACACACACGTTTCTTAATTATTGAGGATCTTTAAGTTAACAAGCAGCTCACACAGGCAGCAAACAAAGTTTAATTACCGGTAGCTTGGTTTTTTGCTTCTCGGTGTTAAATATGGTAAAATAAACACACATTTCTAATTAAGTTAATGTCCTCCTATACAAGATGAGGAAAAATTTGAATACTTATCAAGTTTAATTATTGATTTGTTTTGGGCTGCTATTCCTAATGAGAAGTAATTGTATAAATGCTCATATTCTCCCTGGAGCCAGAAGTATAATTTGTTCAGTTTTAAAAACATTAAGTGACACTAACGTAGTTTTTCTAGGTAAAACATTTCTAACTTATCATGCTGAATTCTTAGTGCTGTGTCTTCCATCTAGTCCTGACAGTCTTCTGAAAGAGATGCAGAAAGTTAACCGACCATGCTTGGGCACCTTTGAGAGCTGGAAGAGACATTACATTTGCCTGTGATAGAAGTGCAAAAGTTATTACCTTATAGCGTGCCTGCTCCACATCGTAGATCTTTTTGTCTGACACCACATTAGGGGCAAAGAATTTTGCAAGTTTTGCAAGGTAAACACCATTTCTTAAGCCTTCTTCCAGCTCTGTAGTTGGGGGCAGCTCTTCTTCCAAGCAGACCTCCATCCACCTACAGAGACATTATTTGAGAAACATTGTTATTTGTGATTTTAATAGAAGTGACACCTTTAATCCACAACCATCATACTCTTTTAATGTCACCACCACAACATAATCATAACAGAAAAGAGACCATAGGCTAAGGAGAAAATTGTTGTATTGGTTCACAAGGCAGATAAAAGTGAGAATCATACCTGTAATGCATGGTCATGACCCTCCAATAACTAAACAATATGCTTTGAAGTATACAACCCTTAAGGGGTCTAACTCATCTTTTGAACAGCACTAAGTTTTTAAATAGACAGTAATTTAAGCTGAAACCAGAAGAAAACATGGAGTGCTGTGTATTATTGAGGTTTGCATTTAAAAAATTCTGTGATAGCTATGCCAGGGCTGAAGCTCAAGAGCATCAAGGCCAACAATGTGCTGAGCGAGGCAGCAGCTATGCTCTACAACCCAAGCTTGCAGCGGTGCTCATCTCAGCACAGAGCACTCCTGCAGCTTGTCCTCCTCCTGCAACACAGAGCAGTTCTCCACATTCGCCTGTGAAACACACGATGCCAGTGCTGGAGGAAGGAGTGAAGCTTTTTGTGGGAAGAGCCCAAGGTACTTTATGCATTTGAGGTCTGCCTGGCAGTGAGTTGGCTAAAACATTCCTGTCACCCATCCATTGGGATGGCTTCTGATCAAACTGAACCCTTCAGGACAGTAAACAAGTTATGTTTTTGAGACTTAGATGTGATAGATATGGTACTAGATAGAAAACAGTAATTATTAAATACATAACCAGTTCAGAAGGCTAGTAACAGACACAAACCCATATTATCCAGTATGTATACATCGAGTAGCCAAGAGAAACTGCTACTAAAGCACTCATGAAAAAGGTTAGCATCCTAATCGCTGGACCAGAAGTTCCTTACATTGGTGGTCTAAGTGTTTTGGCCCTGTGATATTATTCTTATTTCTAGTAGCTAAATCACATTACAAGAGCTATAAATCTGATTAGGTCTTCCTCTATATATTTTTTTTTTTTTTTTGCTTAGGCAATCTCTGCTGTTGTTAGAAAGATATTAATATGGATAAGAAAAAAGCTGAAGACATTAGTTTGCTTTACTAAGGCAGCATTACTGTATGCTGCGTGAGAGAGCATTACAAATCTAACATCACCTCCACAGCAGTAATTTCAGAAACCACAAAGCTGGGATCCAAATTGAAAACGAGCCAGTTTTTCCCCCACCATGGAGAAGGCAAAAAGCTATCTACATCATTTTGTTTCATGTTAAAACTCAAGATAAATGACCTACTCCATTACACTTTTGGATTTGTTACAGGACATATGAAAGTTATTTCACTGAAGCACAGACTACCCAAATAGCTCTTCAGGAAACCACCAGCCATAAATCTGGAAGAATATCACACAACTGCATGGAGTGAGTCTCATTAGAGCTGTAGTATGCAGCATAAAAGCTGCTTTGCTGAGGAGAATCCTATCCCTGACAAGTTTGCCTGCTCTGTTCTGCACTACACATTCATGTGGTATAGGTCCATGCCAGGTACCCCAAGTCATCTTTATTAAGGACATTTTTATAGACTAAATAGATATACACACTGAGGCAAAATGTCACAACATTTGTCTTCTCCAAACAGAGATCAAGGAAGCATAAATAATGTGTACTCCCAGCAAATGTGGATTTCACCTGAGCCAGTTAGCTCTTTCTGTAGAATTTATTTCCTAAAAGACGTCCTCTAGAAAAGAGTTTTACAGATAGCAGGAGGAGCTTGCTGAGCCACAGCAGTTATTCACCATGAGCTGAAGCTGACCCTGTTGTCCAATGGACTAACTCCAGTGATATGAACTGTATGCCCTTAGAGCAGTGTTTGGTACCTTGACACTGGGTCCTTTACACTTCTAATTCTCAGTTTGCTTATGAAAACATATTTCTGACATATTCAGTCCAGGGAACCAAAAAATATTACATTGGAACTGTCTTTGAAGATACACGTGTCCCTCAAAACTTTCTTCTCCCTTCTGGTACAAACACTTCCTACTTAGATGCAACTTTCTCCTGGTTCAAAATCATCTGGTGCAGGACCTCCCCCTAAAAGCCAGCCAAGCCAAGCTGCTATTTGCCCTTCCATCACAAGCACCTCTTCCTCAGGCTTTTCTTCACCATACAACTAAGGTTCACAAGCAGACAGAGCTCCATGTGTCAGCACTGGCCCAGGTAATATATTTAACAGCCTTATAGCTGAATGACCATTAGCAGAGCATTGCTTCATGCTAAGAAGGAAGGGCTAATAGCAACCTGGGCATGACTCTAGGAGAAAATGGCAGCCTTCAAAGCAGGTCTAGGTTATAATTTATAACCATCCAAATTCCAGTTCTTGTGACACAAAGAGGTTGCTATTCATAACTTGCTGCTGGTTTGGGGAGGCAGAGGAAGGGATGCATTTGATTGAGTTTGCTCTCGTTTTATAAAAGGGTCCATATAAAATTGAGTCATTCCCCAAGCTCTAAATGAGATGCTGATCCAAAGTGTAAGCTTCTCCTTAGCTTTTCAAACCTCCTATTATTCAACAACAGCAAAACTGTTATGGATTTGTTTCCAGCATGGTAATGATCCTTCAGGCTTAATCCGGAACCATCCTGTTCTGGAGAGGGAGGCTACCCTGTGTAGTGGTTAAATGCAATACACTGAGGAACAAACAGGAAATAGTATGAGGAAGCAAAGAAACCAGGGAAAAAAAAGGGGTAATGAAGAATAGTTCTTAATCCCACAAGTCCAGATAAGCATACAAGCAAACAAGTCTCTTATTAGAAGGAGAATGTTAGTAACTCAGTGGAAAGAAGGAAAAAAGTAGAGAGAAGAAAAAGGAATAGACCTGAAAGATGCGGTTTCTTTCCATTTATAGCTAAAAATCTTTAAGTTATATCCATTCTAGAAAAACTCACAGGTCTGCAATAGGGCGACTAACTTATGGCTTTTGGGAATCAGTCTCCAAGACTGAACACAGCTACAGCTATATTACATATAAGATAGTTTTTACCAATGTCTGGAAGTTGCAGAACTTAGCTACAAGAAGATCTACTGCAAAAGGATTTACTTTGTTTTGCACGTGTTTAATCAGAGTAAGGAAAAGCCTCAGGTTTTACATGAAATCCTGCAAATATACAAACAACCTTGTAAGTTTTAGTTATGCAAACAGCTGCCCAACTCTGTTACTCTCTCTCCCTAGTATTTATTGAGACATCTGTTGCACTTTTCTCCCCAGTGTTTGCAGTTACAGTAGTTTTGTTCCCTTTACACAGATTCATTTAAAAGGGGATTGTGGTTTTAAACAGAAAGAAGCATTACTTTAAGGTTGTGAGGTTCTGCTTTTTAAGACAGAGTTTGGTGAGTTTATGAAAGTTATTATATGACATGTTACCAACAGCAGGAGTAGACTGGAATGAAAGAAAAAAACCCAAAACAACCCAACCAGAAATCCTTCTATTTCTGTTTTTTTAAGCAAAGTAGAGAATATCCATCTGACAATAAGGATTTATAGGTACTTTTGGAGAAATTTATTTTTCTTCAGGGTTAAAAAAGCAGCATTGCCTTTGGCTCACCCACTGAGCACACAGTACTGCAACATCAGATTTAAGCCTATTGCAGAAACTGTTCCCCACAAAATTTAGTTAATACTGTGGCTATACAAGAAGAAGGAACCAAAAGTCAATGATAGATGGTATGTTTTTCTTCAGTCTGAAGCTTGTGGAATAAGACTATTATAGCTATCAAATGTGCATATGCATTTCTGACATTTCTTTTTCTAAAATACAATCCCATAACTAATACTGACAGATGTATGCCATAAAAACTGCAAGTGGTGACCATGATGGTCAGCTTGGTCACTCATTATAGCTAAACCCAAACCCCATTCCATGGTGGAGGGACAAAAGGCAACCTCAGGAAGCAGATCAAAACATGCAATGTCCCTGAAGTCCTGGGTAGTACCATCAAAAATTAGCTTTCATTAGAACAGCCCTACAGACCTGCCCATGCCACTTGTAGTCTTATCATTTGCGTTTAAGTGCGCATAAACAGATGCCTTCCTGAAGACAGATACTTGGAATCATACAGCAGTATGCATAAATACAGCCTGCTTTTATTTTCACAATACTGCAGTACTTACCAGCACAGAAACCAAGGATCTGCCTTACATAAAAACCCACACCCAGACCTGATCAATGGAAAAATATCTCCAAAACTTTAATTCCCATACATAGTACTGGAAAGCTTGAATATACCAGGAGTGAATATTGAGGTACAATTTCCTTTTGCTTTGCTCAATTCTGTTTTGACTCTTGGCAATCCAAGGCAAAGCAGTTCAGCATTGAATTTCTGGCAAGATAACAATGATGACTTCTGTGCCAGACCCACGAGCAGTAAACAGCACACTGCTTACCCAGAGATTCCAGTTTCCACATTTGACCATGCAAAACAGTGGCAGTATAATGAGCTCAGGCTTGCAATTTAAAAGCAAAAACCCCCTGAATCTCATTCAAGGCAAGGGTCAAGGGAACTGGAAGCACCAGCACTGCACTGTGAACTTAACCAGTTATGAAGTTGTCATCAACAGTCTGTGTGGTCAACAAAGCACACATGGTTGGCTAAGGGACTGGAAATGCTGGAGCTGATGTTCAGCACAGAAGGGAGAATATGTTGTATAATCCACTCAAAGACCATCACATTTGGCACACACTGAATATTTCAGCAAAATTTATGTTTGTGTTACCCTATCCATTTGGATTTATGCTGCAAGTTGTGGATCCAAAGGCACCAGGTTTTTACCTCCTGGGAAGTAAAACTTTGGAGAAGCAAAGGCAGGACTCAGAGCCAAAGCTCAAACCCTGGATGCCACTAGGAAAAAGGTCTAGTGAAGACAAGGTAAAGATAAGTTACCATCCATTTACTGCCTCCCTGGCTCAAACCCACAGCCTTTCAGTCTGGTTTAGCACATGTATACTGTGGGGAAATGAAACAGACTGTTGACCTAGAGATTACAATGCAGCCATCTCATTCCAAACAAAGGGTGAAAAATATTGTTGCTAGAAAATAAGAGTAACAACAACCAGTCCCAAAGCAAAATATTAGATTCTAACTTGAAATGTCTGTGAAGTGTCGGGATTATTTTGAAGTCAAAACTTATTTGAAAATAAAAATATACAATAGTCTGAAACATGAGAACTCACAATTGAGTTCCACATTATTATGTCTCTAATTTCTGAATCTAAAGATCTGTTAAGAAGTCTCAGCTCTTAACTTTCTTTTTGCCTTTTTTTCTTTTAATGGAAAAAAAAAAAATTCCCACCAAACAGGGCCATAAACATTGCTTTAAAAAGGAGGGTGAGAGCAGCAGAAGCAAGATAGGTGTGTTGCTTGGCTGAGCAGGAGTGGTGGTGGTAGCATCGATATGTTTATAAAGAAAGATTGTGTGTTAACTTGAGAATTTGCTCTCATTAGACTGCAAGCTTTAGCATGATACATCTCCTAAACCAGAAACCTTAGAAAAAGGTTGTTTCACAAACAGAAAGAGGCTATTTCCAGAGCAAGTGCCTGCAAAGCTTCCAATTATTCAATGAAAAAGATACAGACAATCTGAATACCATCACAGCAAAAAGTATGAGTTTGCTAAAAAAACTGCACAAGCTCAGAGGTTCTACTTAGAGGCTGTGGAGAGCAGTGACAGAGCAGGCAGCTGAGAAACCTACTTTCTTCAGACCTCTTTTTCTCACATTCTGGTGCATTCAGCCTCAAATATTCCTCACAATTGGGAGTCTTAGCTCAAGTCAGAGCTACAGCCTCTGCTGCCAACTTACTCCGGAAACCAGACATCCTGGAAACATCGTCTTCTAAATTTGAGGCTCTAGATTCATACTCCAGTAACAGTCTCTGAATCTGAAGTTTTATCCATCCTAAAAACAAACTTTGTCTGAAATAAGTCAAGGGGAAATGGTTTTAAACCAAGAGAGGGGATAGTCATGTTAGATATTAGGAGGATATTTTTCACCCAGAGGGTGGTGAAGCACTGGAACAGGATGCCCAGAGAAGTTGTGGAGGCCCCATCCCTGGAGGCATTTAAGGCCAGGTTGGATGGGGTCCTGGACAGCCTGATCTAGTGGTTGGCAAACCTGTCCATAGCAAGGGGGTTGGAACTAGATGATCTTTAAGGTCCCTTCCAACCCAAATCATTCTATGATTCTGTAAGTCAACATTTTGTAATCGTGGGTCACTGGAGCAGTGCAAGGAAGGAAGGCGTGATGCAGGTCATTCCAGTCACCAGTTCTCTTATGCTGCTTACAAGAAGTAAGATGAAGACAGTGTCATGGAGGTCACCATGAATCACTTGTCTACACAAGACCTCAGACCTTCAGCATGTAAAGTGAGCATCAAATTCTTGAGCAAGAGATTTTTTATTAACTTGTAGTGCTTTAATTTTTGACCCTTCTGTAAGTCAGTTCAAATTTGAAGTTGTATATCTCTGGGTCTCCAGCTAGTGTTAAATTTAGCAGCATCTCAACTTATTTTTATGATTGTGATTTCACCAGGGAGGATGAAATCTTCAGGAAGAGCCGCACTGAAAACTATGACATATTAATGTATGGATTCTTTGTGCATAAGTATTAAAATAACACAGATCTCATTGTGCATTACTGCATTTTGTTGAGTTGCACACACCTGCATGAAGTTTGTTGCAATGTTCATTTCCCTGATCAAAGCCCTCTGATGCACTTCATATTTGATTTAGATGAGTAGAAGAGAGCAGCAGTGAGAACTTGCTCACCCTGTACAGTGCACTAAACCAGCAATAAATCATTTCAGCAACTTTTTTCCACACCAGATTTCTGCTGCCATGGCAACACTACCATATTTACAAAATAACCTTAAAGGTGTTATAAAGTTGTGGTTCACAAGGTGGCAGCACAGATGCTATTTGTTGTTTTAATCCGTTTTATTCCAGCCCTCCTTTATGTGGGTTAATCAGTGATTAGAGTCTGCAAGGCAAAGTGCTGCTGAGGAATCCTGCTCTGGAGCCCCATCATGGCCCCACAGCCATGGCAGGCTGCTGGACACCCAGCAGCAGCCAAGCCCTATTTACTCAGCACTTCTACAGTGGGGGATAAATAGTTAGAGACTGTCCAGCAGCACCCCAACAGGCAACAGCAGCACACATATGCCTGCATTTCGGGACAGCCCCCAGTCTTTACAATCAGAAAAGCTTTGTTTTGTTGTCTTCTCTGTTTGCAGAGACATTAAGATTTAGCACTGGGTCTCAACCACAAACTTGACAGCTTCTCTGTGAGATAACGTGCTGAGCAGGGGTCAACGCTAACAAAGCCCAGGCTGATGGTCACAGGGGTGCCTCATCTTATCCCCCTGCTCTTGGCTCGGCTCCAAGCTGCCAGGGGCTGGGGACAAATGCTGAAGAGGCAGGAAAGAAAGCAGCACTGGGAAGGGAGCTCGCCACACTGGTGGAGGCTGAACAGCCACAGCTAGTATTTCTTCCTAAGAAACCTCATCTAATTCTTCTTAGCAGAAAGAACAGTACCCAACAGATTACCTGAGCAAATGAAGTGGAAATATTAAGTCAGTATTCAAATGTTTCAGGGGAGAAAAGTATCTGGAGGAAGGTGTGTGGTCTGAAGTATCACTTTTTACAGGAAGAGTTGGTTTTTCATTTGAATGAGAAGGGGGGAAAGGATGAAACAGAGCAGTTCTCTCCTAAAAACCTTGCAAACTCTGCATGACTGAATTAACACAACTCAGACTGATGTGTATCACCCTGCTGCAGTCTCTAGACCTGTTTTAACAGCTCTCTCTCCAATAGGCAGCAGAGACCACAGCAGCAGAAATGCAAGTCTTTCCTGTGTTAGCCTGGTAATAGCGGCTCAGTGGCCCCAGGAAAGCTTAATTTCAGATAGATGACAGACTCAAACCACTCAAACATCTCAGTGCAGACATGAGCGTCAAAGCAAGTCCTACATGCAAACACAAAGGGCCTCCCTCCAACCCCTCAAATCAAATAATGCTTTTATCTGAAAAGGAGGGAAGCTGAATTTCACAGAATCACAGAATGTCAGGGATTGGAAGGGACCTCAAAAGATCAGCTAGTCCAATCCCCCTGCCGGAGCAGGAACCTAAATGAGATTACACAGGAAGGTGTCCAGGCGGGTCTTGAATGTCTCCAGAGAAGGAGACTCCACAACCTCCCTGGGCAGCCTGTTCCAGTGCTCTGTCACCCTCACTGTATGTTATTTGTTATGTGAATTTATCTAAATTTAGTATTTCACCAGTCTGTATAGACACTGATTTAATAAACAGAAGCAGACATGGGAATAAAAGCCTTTTTATACAGTACAGCATTGGAAATGCTGTTGGTGTGGAAATGTTGCAAAACAAGTTATTCCACCAAGTACATGATGTTTGCTTTAGAAAAACACTGTGACTGCAGACTCCAAAACCATAGTTAAGACTTGCATGTTATGCTGTCTTGCTACATGCTACTGCAGTTTGCTTTGCTCTATTATGTCTTCTACAGCTGCAGTATAGTAATACAGTTTAAGTCACCCTCTCAAAAAGCCCAGCGTATGATATTTCAGACTTACCAATTTAAAGGGTTCTGGCATGGCATAATCTAATGTTCTTCCAAGCAACCCACTTGAGTGAAAGAGTAGCAGAAGATACATGCCCTTGTCAAGCCACAAAAATGTTACAGTGAAATAACCAAAAATGGGTCCTTCAGATAACCTTCACACTTCCGTCATTCAATAACCCTTCAAATCTTAAGTCACAGTTACAGTCAGTCTTTACCCAAAGGCTTCACTCTGCCATGGCAGTAATTTCTATCAAAATCCATAGAAAACAGAGCTGTAGTCTCTATCCACCATGACTTTGATGAAGCTACTACTAAAACAAAACCAAAACAGGAATCTGCGAGGATTCTGCAAGGAATCTGCATCTATTGTTCATCCTCTCCCAAACTCCAGTGCATCACCAGATCTGCTGTTTCTAGCAGCTGTAAAGGTAACCACACATGGAAGGACAGCTAAAAAAACATCAAAATAACAGTCATTTTTACATGAAGATCAGTATTATGTGTTTGCCCGTCACTGCTGCACAGTGCCTTCCATCCAAATGTTAGTCCTTAGCTGTCCAGAGGGATATGTGCACTATTACCTTTCTTTGCAGGTAAGACGACAGGCATAAACATTACCACCATGTCTATAATCAATATACTTTTCTAGGGTAGAAAAGTGACCCAGGGAAGTATCTCTAGTGTAGATTCAGCATAAAAGTATATAGGTGTTAAAGCCAAGTCCCTGATTAAAGACCAGCAACAGAAAGATACAGCTCTGTCTGCAGAACTGCATATTTACCTGGTGACTGATGCAGTTGGGAAAGCAGAAACCTCCAAAGGAGGTGCAGATTAAAGAGTGTGTTGAGGCCACACAAGGAGACCTATGGCAGAGCAAGAAACCAAACTCAAGCATGGCAGGACACAGGGTGCTGTTCTTACTCTTCAAGCAGTTCAAGTCCACTGGATCAGATTTGGGTATTTATATTTTACTGTCTGACAAAGATAATTTTGTGAAAGCAACTAGCAGCAAGTATGCAGGTACCAAAACCACAAAAAGGACCCAGGAAGTACATTTACTAGACAGGCAGCTGGGACTCTTAAAGAAAGGTGAAGGACAGCAACCAAGTGAGAACTAAAAGACACAGATGAGAGAACAAGAAGTTAAAGTGAAATGACTGAGACAGCTTGTGAAAGGTTGAACTCTTGTTAAAAGCATTTAGTGTTATGCAGACACTGCAAAATAGCAACAAGAGGGAGTTTGCAAAGTTTAAAGTTTGTCCCACATCAAAAAAAACACAAGACAGAGGAGCAAATTTAAAACCAAGGCCTTTAGGTGAGAAACTCTGTGCACAGCACCTACAGTTACTTCTGTTTTCTTCTTCCCATGGTTATGCAAGCAATGCTCTCCTCCATTATTTTAACTTTCAGTGGCTGGAAAGACAATACTCCCCTGCCTACTCAGTAACAATCTATAAATTTTTGAGAAGAATATGCATACAAATCAGGCCTGCAGTAGGTGAGAAAAATGTAGACAGTGGTATAGCAGCATTTAATAATCCACAAATAAATAAAAACCCAAGAAATTAATGATATTGCTTTATACTGGTGAGTACTGGTGAAGGTAAACAGCCTTTCTATAACAGAAAATAGAAAAAAAAAATCACAAGTGTTCTGCAGAGTGTCTTTTAAGATCAGAACAAACTAAGAATTGTTGAATAATAGATTCTCTGGGACCATATCATTATCCCAGCTTCAAAACTACATAGTGTTTTCTACATAGAGCTGAGGCAGTCAGTTAACAGATTTATACTAAGACTGATATCCAAAATTTCTATATGATATGTAGATTATGAGCTCCTGGTGAAGATGTAGCTACAGTTTTGCCAGTGCAAGTTGGAACTTTTATTGAGGACATAAAAACTGTATCAAATAGTCACAGGAATCTCAAACACATCTTTCTATGAAGTATTTAAGAGTTAGGAATAAAACCATTCCTTTAAGAAAATGGACCTGAGAAACTGAAGTGTTAGAACAAGCTGATTTAGCTGCAAAGCTCAAAACTCTTCTCTTGGAACAGCTTATATTAATGCACTTAGGTAGCAACAGGACAGAGTGAAAGCAAAACTGAGATTAATAGACTAGACTAGGAAGAAAAAACTGATTGCAATCAGAACAGTAAAAATTTAACAGTGTAATTAATAGTATCTCATGCAACAAATACCCAGAGTCTGTTAACAGCACTTTGGTTTAAAGGTTTTGAGATCATAATTTGCACACACAAGACAACCTCATCTCCAAGAGCAAACAGTGAAATATCGCTATCAACCTGCATAATCACCAAGCTATAAAAATCTACCATCTATGCCCCAAGAATTCAGGTTACTGAAGACAGTGAGAGAGGTTCAAGAAATATTTAATCAGCTAGGACCCTACCAGTCACCAGACAAGATATTAGGCACTGGCAAAAGTGAGCTACCACTTGATTCAAAGGCAACAAACAGGTCAATGGCATATCAAGTCTGTCTGGCTTATGGCACCTAGCACCAACCAAGAACCCCAATTCCACATGATTTAAATAAAGGACCAGTGCATAAAAACATTTTCTTCTATCCTGCCAAAAAAAAAAAAAAAGAAAAAGAAAAAGTTTTTTTCAATAATTTGAATGGGCAAACCAGCTATCAGTATCTACATCATCGGCTGGCTTGCCCCAGCCATCCCACATGCTCTGGCTTATTCACCCTGTAACACAACCATGGCTCTGCTGCCCTACAACACCATACCCATTGCAGCTGCCACTCAAGGCAAGCCATGAATGCCTCTCAATACTCATTGGCATCATGTTAACCACCAGCAGAAAAGCAAAGGTGCAGGCAACTCCCTGCCAGTGATACCCCAAGCCAACAGCACTGCACACAGCAGCTGCACAAGCCCAGCCAGAATGCTATAGCCATTACTGGTCACCCCATTTAAACACAAGGTACCATATGCATGAAGAGTCACATTAAAACCACTTTTGGATATTTAACACTTATGGGAAATCTCAGTGTCGTATGCAAAGTGGCAAATGTAAACCAAAGTGTTGCTTTGTTTTGTTGCTCATCCATGAACAGGAAATAAAAATGGAAGAAATTTAAAATTAGAAGGAAAATTATGTCAAATTTTAGAGACTATTTCAAACTAATTATGGCGCTTATGTCCTACAACAACTGTGTTTCCAGAGACATTTCAGCTTGCTCTAATCCTCTAGCAAATCCTAGAGAATTTTGTGCTCATTGATTTCTATAGAAGTTGTTTCTCTGAAAAACAAAAACTAAAGAGAAGCTCAATAGAAACAAAACTGGTGCAAACTGGTTCAATCACTATGCCCTGTTTGGAACTACTGCTGTACCACCTCCCCCGAGATCTCCAAGCACTTTCAGGCACAGGAATTAATGCAAAAACCTCCATATTAGAAGATGGAAATAGTAGCAGTAATGCAGTCATCAAAGTGAAATACAGGACAGGCACCCAGGCATCCTGATCAGACCCCTTTCATTAGGAAATTAAATTTTAGGCTGCTAAAGCTCACCCTACTATTGCAAGAAAAAGATTACTCCATCTTAAAAGGGCATAAGGGGCTACCATGCAATTTCACATTAAGATGACTACTATTATACTGAGACTCCTCCAAAGATATTTGGTGCAACTGTGTTTACTGAAGTGGAAAGTAATAGGACAAGAAAGAACAAACACGAAAATGCTTTTCAGGTACATTCTCTAGATTGTCTCAATAAACAGCAGTTAACTCAGGGTCTATGATCTGCAGTCAGCCAACAATTTAACACAGCAAAAAATACCCCCCACACTCATGAATCAAAAAAATTTGTAAGTCAATTTACCTTGCTGCCAAGCCTATTAATGACCTAGATAATTCAATTATGTTAATCAGCAAACCACCTCAGCTTAACTCTCAGCCCTACATCCAGACCTAAGTGACTTATGTTACTATTTTGATCTGAGAATTTACTCCTCCTTTTTCTCTTTTCATTTCTCTGCACTTCATACCAAGTGAATACAGTGCCTGCACAGTGCTGGTCATGGAGCCTGAGAAGATGCTGATGCAGTTACAGTTAGAAGCCACACAATCTTAAAACTGGATCCCCACTTCCCCCTATGGTTTGTAGGTCATGTTTTTGTGTGGTTTTAGGCGGGCTTGCATATTTTGAGCTACCGATAGTTACAGCCTGCAGAGCCTGAACATCATGGGTAGTAAGAGTCTCCCTGTAAAAGAGAGACACAGAGATGCTACTAGCTTTCATGGCAATCTCTTCTGCAGCATGCTAAGAAAGCTTAGCTGACAATATTAAAAAAACAATACAAATAAATCAACCAGCCTGTGTGGTGGCAGGTAAGGCAGCAACAGAGAGCATGGAGATGTTTGTCATCCATCATGCTGGGAAAGCAACTGCCGTGAGGGAGAGGAAGAGGATTGCAACTGTCACCATACCACACAGTTCCTGTGAACAAGAGAAATGGGCAGGAAGAGCTGACCACAGCAGCAGTCAGATAAGAGGGACGAGCAGCATGGATTCCAGGACAGCAAGATTTACAGTGGGGAAGAGAAAGCTTGGTAGACAATGTTGACAGAGATCTGAAAGGGGGTGTGGAGGGGTGGTGTCCTTTAGCCCAGGTCAAGATGCAACAAGAGGCATCAGTACCCCAGCAAAAGGAAGATTTGCCCAACTATAAGGAATACACAAATCCATACAGTCAGATCAACTTAACTGGTATTATCAGAAGTCTAGACATAAGCACTGGAAGAGGTGCTTGACCAAGGGAGGGGAGTTGCCTGTGGTCACAGTAGATTTTGCTGAAATATTGAATCTAAAATCACTCAAGAAATTCTTACAAAGAAAGAGAGAGAGTCTGAAAGAGAGCACAGGGGTATGTGCAGAATTACATTAACAGATACAACTTGAGACTAAGGAATATAAAATTTTAACTCTGTCAGAGTGGCTTCATTCTTAGCTATTTGCCTTCATCTAAGACTTAAAAAGTATGTCTTGCAAAACTTCTGCACAATTCCTTTGATAGCCAGCCAAATCCCGAAACAGCATATTTTACTTCAGCTTTCCATATGAAGATGCAACATAATAAAAATGTCTCCATACTCCTATCTTCCTCCTCATGAAAACTAATGTTTGTATTCAAAGAAACTTAACAGCCTGGTTGCTCCTAATTTTGAACATGAGCATTACACTCTAAGACATTTCAGGAGCGCAAATGTTCTTGCAATGAAATGAAAAGCCCAGCTGAATCCCATGTCCACAGGTGCAGATTTTCTTTTTCCTGTGCATTCGTTTTTTCTCATTAAGCTACAAAAATACCCAGAGATTCTCACAACACCTTTCCTCCATTTCAAATGGAAAAAAGCGAATGAGCATAGTCCTCTTGCTATTCTTGCTCCCTTCTAACAGAGTCAGACACTAAAACTTCAGTTGCTTCTAGTATCAGCTTACTAGAGACATTTCTGGAGACAGTCACTTCCAAGTTGCCTAAATAGGTGATGTGTATCCATCTGGTTGCCAAGTCATATTTCGCCCAAAGGCAAAGTGACCCCATCTCCCTTGGCATCAAGTTCTTAAATAAATCAAACCTTTGCAAGAGAATCCAAACTTATAATTAAACATTCAGCTACTTTCAACATATTTCCTATCAGAGGACTGTAGGTTTATCCTAGTGTGAGATGTCCAGTCCCTTGAAATTCAAAAACTGTTTTCAAAAGATACCTGCATGTATCCTTCCTTGTACCCCACTGCCCCAACACCGCACGTGGATTAAGCCCTACTGAGACCATGCAGTAGCATGCTAAAAGCTTAATTAAAAAAAAAAAAAAAATCAAAATGACATTTCTGCTGTTATGGATCTGTCAGAAGTAGGCCACCTCATGAAGGGAAATAGTAAGCATTCATACAGAAGAAATCAAAACCAGTACTACCAAATTCTTTAAGGTAACCTGAAAATCCAGTATCTAGGTGGAAAGGATGTTTACAGATACACACATATAGACATTTAAGGAATTTTGATGCCAACATACAGGACAAGGATCTGAGATATGGCAGTCAAGCAAAGCAAGTAGCTGGGCAAGGACATTCAAGAGCTGAGCAAATCCCAAGTGTTGTCCACTCAGTGTCTCAACATCCGACCAACATCTAATATTCATACTATAACTCTGCTGGGCACTGCTGTGAGAAGCAGGCAGTCTGCAAGCACTTCAAGGTGGCAGCTAAGGTGAGGACTTGGGAAGTATATGAAGGTAAAACAAAATGTACATCTAACCTAATGAGTAAAACAGAGATGGGAAATAAGTAGGCTGGGTGAGATGTGCACTGTTTCTGCCTGAGCAGCATGTTTCATGAACTCACTTGATAGCTACTGGAAACCAAGGTATTTCACAACAACCGGTTTTCCACTAATACTCTCATAGCTTATGTTGTTTTTCAACAAGCATAAGATATATCTATGCACAGTAACAGACAATGAATCTGACATTGAGAGAAATGCCAGACTAATTATTTTGCCCATCAACTGATTGCTGCAAGTGCATAGTCTTCATAGAATCGTAGAATCTGCTGATTGAAAAAGACCTCTGACATGATTGAGTCCAACCATATGCCCACTACTAACCCAGATTCCCGAGCACCCCATCTAGCCATCTTTTAAACACCTCCAGGGATGGTGACTCAACCCCCTCCCTGGGCAGCCCATTCCAGTGCCTGAGAACCCTTTCAGTGAAGAAGTATTTCCTGACATCCAATCTGTACCTCCCATTGCCTCTTGTTCTGTCACTAGTTACCTGGGAGAAAAGACACACACCTGCCTCTCTACAGCCTCCTTTCAGGCAGCTGCAGACAGCAATTAGGTCTCCCCTCAGCCTCCTCTTCTCTAGACCAGGATGACTTCCCTGGTCCTGCTGGCGACACTGCTTTTCATACAGGCCAGGATGCCGTTGACCATCTTGGCCATCTGGGCACACTGCTGGCTCATATTCAGCTATCTGTCAACCAACACCCCCAGGTCCTTCTGCGCCAGGCAGCTTTCCAGCAACTCCTCCCCAAGCCTGTAGCATTTCATGGGGTTGTTGTGACCCACATGTAGGATCCAGCACTTGGTCTTGTTGAACCTCATACAGCTGGTTGATGCCCATTGATCCAACCTGTTCAGATCCCTCTGTTCAGCCCTTCCTACCCTCAAGCAGATCAACACTACCACTCAGCTTGGTGTCATCCACGAGTTTACTGAAGGTACACTCAATCCCTTCATCCAGATCATTGATAAAGATGCTAAACAGGACTGGTTCAAACACTGAGCCCTGGGGAACACCACTTGTGAGGGGCTTCCAGCTGGATTTAACTCCATTCCCCACCACTCTTTGGGCCCGGCCATCCAGCCAGTTTTTAACCCAGCAGAGAGTGTGCCACGGGCAGCCAGTTTGTCAAGCAGAGTGCTGTGGGAAATGGTGTCAGAGGCTTTACTGAAGTCCAGGCACACCACATCCACAGCCTTTCCCTAGTCCACTAAGTGGGTCACCTTGTCATAGAAGGAGATCAGGTTAATCAGGCAGGACCTGCCTTTCATAAACCCATGTTGACCTGGCCTGATCACCTGATTGGCCTGTATGTGCTCTTAGCTCTACTGAAAAATAGCAAATGTGCCCAGCATACACACAGCATAACCTCCTAACACAAAGATATTCCCCTTGCTCAGACAAAGAGCTGGAAATTACTCTTTTCTAGATATCTGCACAGAAGTTCTTTGTGTTCAGGAGGGCTGGCGAGGGTAAGAGTGTAAGCATTTATCCTTCAGAAATAAGGGGTTTTTTTCCTTTGGCAATTTATTCTTTTGGAAACATGTTAAATGAAAAATAAGCTGTTCTTTTCAATACTACTCTGGTGGCAGATGTAGTCTTTGGATATGAACAGCTTGTTAGCAAAATCTTGAGTAACTTAATTCAACATTTATAAATATATATGTTATTCTTGAATTATATCATACTCCTTTCACGCAGCTTATTTTACATAAACACTGCCTTTCTGCTCCATTCTGGCTTGCTTTGAAAAAAATACTTTCCTGCCACTGCAGCACTGTACAAGCACACCATATCTCAGGCTGAAGTATTTACAGCAACTGGACAGAGAAACACCAACTGTGTAGAGCAAGAAACAAAGAAACCCTAGACTTAGAGGGAAACCAAGCCTATTTTTTTCAGAAAGTTTTCAGGTTTTTTTTTGGTGCATTGCATTTTTAAACTTATTTCAGTAGATGTGTATGCTACTACTGGCAGTGTTTACTGGCAAATGATCAAATCCCAGTCTCTCTCACATTAGGTGTTATGGTTAATTAGACCTCCTTATCTGCAAATTTCTGCAGCATTTCTAATGCTCTAATGGGGCTCCTAATCAAACAAACTTTACAAGCACAATTTTATTTTTTAATTAAAATACAGATATTTGCTTACTTAAGGGGCAGCACCATACATTAGAGTAATTGCTATATAGCAGTAACCACATATCTGCCTTTACTTTGAGGAGTTTTATTAGAAAATTATGGTGAGCAAAACTGAAACACTGCCTTTACATTGCTGGTTACCATCATTCAGACAATGGTAACCAGAACTCAAATGTTGCCTTTGTATTATTTGTATTGTATCAATTTCTACTACTTAGATGATACAGCAGCACTGTACATAAGAACAAAAACTAACCTGTAAAGAACTGTAGTTCTTTGGTTTAAGGAAGCCTTTTTCACTCCCTGCTTAGTCCTGTGTCAAAGTGACTTTATTTTCTACAACAAAATACCTGCATGACAAATATTAATCCTTTTCTTAGTTTTCAACACTTGTCACTGCCTTTGTTTTGCACCTTCTTGAAAAGTTAGAAAAGTTTCCTTTTTTTTTTTAACTGAATTCTTGACTCAATCTGTTGCTCTTTTACCAAGACTAAAAATAAATTTATATTATGTAGTAACTTCCATTAGTAGTACATACACTTACAAACACATGCATAAGGCTGCCCAACAGTCCTGTAGTTACCCAGTCTCAGATCCACAAATCTTGTCACAATGAAGCTCCAGTCTAAGAGTTGGAATTATTTCAGCTCTGTTCAACACATGTGAGTTTGCATTGCAGAGTTTTCAGAGAGGAGGCTACACATGTGAAGGGAAAGCAAAGTATTTACTGATGCTCAAAAGCATCTAGAAATATTGAAGTAATGTGGATGCTACTCAGTGTCAGGGCTTGTAATAAATGACTGAGAAGAGGAATGCATTACAACCCATTTTAGTTTTGCAGAAATTGTCCTAACTAGTTCAGTACTTTGCTCTCCTAGTGCCTAACGCATTTGGTTTATGGGTTTGGGTTTTTTTTAACACCTATTTAAAAATATGCAGTCTGGACATCTCTTGGACAATTTATTTCTGACCTCTGAAGAACAATTTTCTGCATCAGGATGAACAATATCCAGTGTTCAATGCTCTTTAGTTACAGGCTGGTGGAAGAGTTATTTTTTTCTGATGTTAGCTGTCACGTAAGTGCGTAAATGGGAAATCCCACTCCAGAAGTAGAAGCAGTCAAAAGGTGACACCCTCTGATGCCTTTTAAGTTACAGGCCCAAGATGTGGTCTGGGTTAGGGACATACAAAAGGCAAAGACCTCTTTCAGAAATAGTTTTAAATTCTGATGAATTTGAGATCAACACTATATTTAACAATCTTACCAGGAACATCTATTTGTATGCTGGTTGCGATAATCAGAAGCAGCAAAGCACGCTGCTCTAAGAGGCAGAGCCAACTCTATATTACACAGGGAAATGAAGTGCACAGGCTGAACATGTAGACTTACATTGCTTAGTGCTGTGCTTAATACAGGTGGGTCAGTTTACATGCCAGTTTTTATTCACTGTTTTTCAATACAGAACACAGAGACAGAGATGAAGTAATAAGAAATATGCTGCTCAGTTCATTTATCTTGCAGATATACTATATACTATATTTCCAGGCTAGGGCCAGACATCTGAAAGCATGATGATTAGTAGCAAATGAAAGTCCACGTACATTCCCAAAGCAGCAGAATTCAAGCTGATACATCTGCCAGCAACAGGAAAGGAACAAAAAGAGAAGGAAAAAATAAAGCTTATAAGACTTTATTTTCCCATCAAAACTTACCCGTTGGCCTCTTTTGCCTTTGCCATTTTATAAAGGAAAAGACTTTGGGCCCAGCCTTATTCGATGCAGGTTCACAGCATTTCACCTGCTCATGGCAGGCACTAGCCAGTAGCCCCATCTGCTGTGTGCCAGGGTTAGACCACCCTGAGCTGCTGCAGCAAAGGAGTCCTGGGGGTGGCAAGTTACTCCCCAGGGCAGCCCTTCACCAGGTCCCACCAACAGCACAAGGGCCAGCAGCAAACGTCAGCTTTTTGGACCATGTGGCAGGGGGAAAAAGGGTACACAAAGAAGCATCTCATGTCAATAAGTTACACATTTTCATCTAATGTTACATCAAGCCACTCTAGTGAGGCTAAGGCCATCATTTCAGGGTTACTTGAACGTACAGAAAGGTGGTCACTGGAGAAGTTAATATGCTTCCCTCCCCTTCCCATTCTCCACTGTTCATTCTTGCCTGCATTTTCCCTCCAGTTTTTGGCCACACCAGGGCCCCGGAGAATGTGGAGAGAGTGAGACCAGGGAATTGATCCTGCTGAGAACTAATGCAACAGCACAAGATACATATGTTAGTGCTTGACCAGATCAATTCCCTGGTCTGACACAGCTTGGCTGTGTGCACTACTGCTGGCACAAGGCAAACAGCAGGAGAACAGGATTACCCCCCCTGCGGTCATCTGAAAACACGGTTCAAGGAACACTGTAGCTTTTCTTTATGCCTTTTGCACTACCTCTGTATTTAATAAGCGCACATAAAATTATACAGATTTAAAAATTGAGATATGCATCTGATATGCAGCTATTTCCTTTTTGTTCTTGTCAGTCCAGTTTCTAAATAGCCTTTGGTTTGTACGTGAGATATTATATTATCCAAATTACATCATTTTCTGGCAACTATGGCAGGCCTAGCCTGTGAGTCACTTTCCAAAACGAAGGGAGAGCCACACTAGGGAAGAACACCCAATTCAAAGGTTTCTATTGTTCTAGTGGACTGTGGGGTCCACTCATGTTCAGTCACTGCCCAGTACAGAAGAGCAGCTGAAAGTCTCACTACTGATTTAAATGAAAAGGAGTATCTTAGAGAAGTGAACAGGCAGATACAATTGTACAGTCCCAAAAGCGAGCTACATGATCACATACTTGCATGTATTGATTTATTAATGGTCAATGCATAGCAGGTATGCGAGCACATTGAGCTGCAAGTTACTTTACCTGCATTTGCCAGCTGAGAGTTTCCACAGCTGTAAGCAGCAGTTTCACTAACCCTGTGCACAAGGCAGGGCCAAAGGACTGCAACAAGCCTTCTCTACTGAACCCTGCCCATCCCTTCAATTAACCAATCTGAGAAATAGATGGAAAGAGACCCAAAAAACTATGGAAACAATTTCTCATTACAGACCATCTTGAGGAATAATGCTAATTATCACAGAAGTGTTTCCAGTTCTTCACTGAATCCAGACACTTATCCACCCTGAGAAGAATGTTTCCGCTTTAGTCACTGATTGAATCTTATTTGTAAAGCCAACCTCTGTTTCAAAGTCTGTCACAGTTTGAGAATCAGGGTACTGTGGGGGCAGAAGATTAAAATGTCTTTCCACAGCTGACAAAGACACTAGAAACTTTGTCCATCCGTAAAAAGATGGGGCATATTAACATATATTATTTTCCTTTTTGCTTTTATTTTGTAGCTTAGACAAGATCTGACACTAACTCTTTTCAAGGTATATTGAAACATGTGATCTCATACGACTGCAGAGTCTTGTTTAAAGTATTTACTAACCAGGAAGGCTGACTGCATACTGAATCAGTGACTTCAAATATTAAGCTATGCAAACTATGGATTTAATAATTGCTGAAGTTTGGGAACTTTATGAGACAGCTACTCCAAAAAAGAGTGAGCACTGCTCACTGAAGGCAGTGGTGCACACAGGAGCAAGGTACAGGTTTGCTATACTGATGTCTCCCCAGTTCAAACTCAAACTACCATTTCTCCCCTCTCAAATAATGAGGATAGCTGAAAACACCAGAAATGCTGTGACTGAATTTGCTGCATGTGTACGCCTTCTTCATGCAACTCGTGACTTTTTCCAGAAGTTGCTACCTCTGTTCACTGAAGTAACATAAACTGTTTAAAGTTAACCACAATTTTGATTATTTATATCTAGTTTATCTACTTTGTGTCTGGTTCTGCTCTTCACGATGTTAACAAACCAACACAATTAACATTAAGAAAAGCCAGCCCCACTTTACAGTATTGTCTAATGTACTCTACTTTGAAGTCACCTGCTACTTCGCCTTTCTGACCTCTAGTCAAGAAGAGGCCAAAGCTATGCTCTGTTCTTTCAACTCTAGCAGAGAGCACACCATCCTGAAGTATTTTGGGCCCCAATCATGGAGCACACCAGTTTCTCCTAGACAGACAGCAGTATTCAGACATCAGTATTCAGACACATGTACCAGATCCCCTCCATGGGCCAAGAAGTCCTCAGCAGAAGAATGGTATGGAGCAAAGGTCCTAAGTCACCTCTGCCCTGTCCCACTCTCCACCCTACCATAAGTCAGTCCACACCAGCCATTGAGACCATCCAGTCTCAGTCTCTTCCCTCTGCTGCAGCTTGTGCTTCTGAGAAAGGCAGCAGAGAGGTTTTATTATCTGTGCCTTTAGCTCATATACAAGAGAAAACTCACATGTGCTAAGCTGTCACACCAACCACAGCACCACTCTGCAGATGTGCAAAGATGCCATGTCACAACAGGACCAGCAGCCATGCGTCCCCCACCAGCTATTAACACCACTTCACATTTAGTTGCTGAAAGCACAGAGGCCTTCATCAAGTTTTTGTTTTCGTAATATGTTCAACTAACAAGAACTACCCTCAGTTCCACCTCTTGGTTTTCTCTACACTTGTGGAATGCAACATTAGTAGCATATTTTTTTAAAAATATAGTTAGAAGCAAAGCTCCTCTAGCTAAGCTGTTCTACATTTAGATGCTTTTGAATGTTAGAAAAAAATTATTCCATCAATCCATGATGTGCTTTCTTGCAGGGGTAGAACAGGTTTGCCAATGTACAGTTTGCCTTTTAACAAAAAAGTAAATGAGGATTTCTGAACAATAATAATTTAAATGCTAGGAAATCCTACTGGTTCCTGTATTTTATATCAAATTATTCAAAATGCTTCAAGACAGACAAATTCAGAGTTTGTTTTCTATTTGCTTTTCTAAAATGGAAGACCAATGTTTGTGGCTATACTCCAACACACTAAAATTGCATGGTGAGCAGCCAGATAGACCTTAACTTCTCAAAAAGGTGGAAAAACTAGTCTTCTCCATGCCTGTGAAGGTGGTAGAAGATGAGAGGAGAGCATGGTTCTCAAAGGAGTGGAGGAAAGTCTTTGTCTAATTCCTGTACTCCCTGAACCTGGGTGCAGCAATCACTTCTGCTCTTACTAGGTAGATCAAGTCTTTGATTGAAGAACAGTTTCCCCACAGCTTGCTTGCTGGCTGGAGAAGGAGCAGTAAGCAATGCCCACCTGGGTGAGCCAAGTCTAATCAGTCAAATATCGCATAACTACATGCAAATTAAAGCCACAAGAGGAAATCACTGTTTTTCTAATGAAAAACTGGAGATCTTGAAAAGCTAGTCAGCAGTACAATTCGGAGTTTTGTCAACCAGAATAAAACATTGCACAGTTTCGTATGTACTGCTTATCCTTACACTCGAAGGCCAGTACTCAAGTCAAACCACTGGACTAGCTAGATCTATTGCCTACTTTGTTAAATCCTCTTCAAATACTTACAAAAGCACTTTCTATTTGACTGCACCCAAAATTGTTACTTTTGGGACCAGTTTGTCATCTACTTATGAGAGAAAGTATCTTAATTCTATATTCCTCTTAAATCACTCTCAGAGAAGGGCTTGTTGTCATGATTAATTGTACTGGACTCTCAGTATCTGAAGGTGAAAGTTGATTGAGCCATTTACAGAGCACTGCAGTTTCCTCTTGCCACCAGGACAAGGCAGGTACAGTGTCAGAAGAATCAAAGCAAATAGTTTAAGACAATTCCAGTCCTGTATTTAAAAGCTTGCCTTCTGAATGGGATATGTTTGTATTAATTTCAAATTTCCTTATGAAAAACAGCCTAAATATCAGAAGCATGCCAGAAAATATAAATTGGAGTGACAGTTACACAGGCTGGACCACAGATCCCATAGCCCTATACTTTGCTCCCCAGCATGTTCAACATAAAGATGTGCAAGTATGTTTACTAATTAGCTTCAAAACCCTTTGAGTCACAGTTTCTCAGAACTTACAGAACAATTTTTTTTTTTTTTTCCAAACATGTTATTTCTCTGAACTACCTACTTCAGAGGACTGACTCATAAGACTTATGAGCAACTTGTGGATGCAGGCATAACCAGAGCTTTAAGAAATGCAGTGGGTTTGTAGCAAGCTGCAGTTCTGTACTATTAGCCCTAAATTTAAGGTACAACAATTCAGGCTTCTTTGCACACCAAAGGAATTGGACACTTTTCAAACAGCTGTTAGAGAGCCCAGTCATTTATTCCAGCAGTTTGACTCTGAGAACACGCAGGTGTGTGCATATGGTGCACAACAAAAGCAGCATTCCCAAGGACTGATGTCTCAAATATTGTTGGTTGGCTCAAAGAACCAGTTGCTTCCAAAGATATTGAAAGACAGCACTTAGAGCCATGTCAGGCTGAAATTAAATCAATAGGGGTTTTTTTAATGTGTCTAGACATTTTTCTGTGCATTTACATGGAACGTACAAATTACTAAGAGGGACTAGTCTAATTATCCTTCAGAGAGTTGAGTTGCTGCTCAATTATTTTTTTTTTTTTGGCTAGTGCAACAGATGAGAACTGCTCAGCTCCATGAAGAAAACAGGCTGTCAGCAAATTATAGGTCATTACCCATACATCTTAAAAAAGATTTACATGCTTGGCTTTTGTTGAAGAGGTCAGTGTGTTTCAATAGGAGATATACTCACAAGTCCGCTGTTTTACCTGATTTGAATACTTGTCCTATGTATGCTTGCTATTAGCATCTCCTCTATAAATCTACACATTGCCACGAGTCTGAGGACAGTGGTACTGATACTCTTCTGAAAATGCTTTTCTCCGCTGGCAAGGCACAAATGGCCAGAGCCAGCTAAGCTGTTGTGCAGCTGAAGATAAGTTTACATTCTTATCTGAATTCTTACCCTGGAATTTATGGGCCATATCTGGGTTATTAGCAAAAAAGTGGCACCAGATAAACAGCATCTGAAGGTGACCATTTGGAGACAGGAAGTTAGATACTACAGCTGTGTAACCCATCCATCTTTAGCAGTGAGAACAAGTACAGAAAGGCTGTCTCTCCCTGTCACTACCCCTTCAAGTGACAAGCACACTGACCTGCAAAGGCTGCTTTCCAATAATACTATCACTGAACACACCAGATATATTGTTCTTTTTATGCTTAACCTATAGTTAAACCTTTGGGGGTTTTTTGTAACTAAGCGGAATTTAATTGTGTCCTGGATGGGAATAATTTTAAAACAACAAGAGTTATTTTCTAAAGAACCCAAAGCTGATGCTTTGGAATCATTTAAGATTGAAAAGGAGAATATGATTGGGCTCTTTTGCTTCCTTTCAAAGCCTCAACACAATCCCTTAATGATACATCTTCATCTGCCCAATAGTGCTTGCACAGAGGTATTCTCTAATACAACCATTTCATCAGAGGAAATGAACCTTGAACAGAAAAGACTTTGGCAATTGTCTCTAACCAAGTGTGATTACTAAATCAAACTGAAGCAACTAAGCCTAACGCATTCTGATCCAGAACAGGCCACTATAACTGCTGAGACTCCTTCAGATCTCCACAAGTACCCTGATGGAAGCAGCAATAAACTCAAACAAGTGAGAAGCAACCTTGTCATCTAGCAGAAAGCTATTTTCTTAAAGTTTCATTATTGCTTTTCCACATATTATAACTAGACTTTCACTCACTACTGTTATTTCTAGTGCTGATTTCCACTGTACCAGTGGGCTCCCCAGTAAAAGGGAAGCCAAACATCTCCTTTCAATATTTGAGATAATACTTAGGTCTAAGAATGGTTAGGTCATGAATACTGGGATTTATTTATACACTTCCTACTTAATTTTGACAATATCTTATCAGCAAGACAGTGATGGGTATGTGGACTTAAGCATACATATGTGAATTTATGGGGAGAACAGATGGGACCACAACCTAGAAATGCTGAATGCTAATGTGGTTTCTAGATGCAGCGAAATCCACAGGCAGCACTATTTTTCTTCATTCCCCAGCACACTGACACCACACTGCTCACCATTCCTACATCAAATGCTAAACTGAAACACCAAGTGAATTGCAATAGCTTCTAAATTCAAGGATAAAAGGCAACCATTGTTTTAACACCTGGAATCTGTGAGATGAAGATTAACAATGGCTAACATCTGGCTACCATCCTTTGAGGATCAGAGAAGAGTATTGGCCGAACCAAAAGTATCTGGTGTTTCTACCTTCAAGCACAGCAACTGGAAAAATCAGTCATCAATAAAACTTCCTTTCTGCTCTCCACAGTAGAGCCAAAAGGTGTCGCAGGTATTAACAATACACAGGACTGATATAAAGGATCACTGTAGCAACAAAGAGCAGATGTAATTTGACTCTGGAGTTCCATTTCAGGAGGACTTCCTAGCTAAAAATAAATTCCAGGTAACTAGC
>NW_010326580.1:0-4605 GCF_000700745.2 Antrostomus carolinensis | reverse complement strand
GGAAACAGGAATTGCACAAAAAGAAGTCAACCTAGAATGCGTCTCTGTTTTAAGGAGGACTACACATGGCTTGCACCTTTACTTTGGCAAGGTTTCCCTTGCCAGAATATATTGCTACCACCACAGCAATAGTATCTGCCCTGCCCAAAATAACAAACGGCTGTACTGAAGCCAAATCAGTTCTCTTTTCCAGGGATACATATTGCCATCCAGCGAGGAGGACAGCGCAGGAGCTACAGCCATGCCATGGTAGTGACTTCCTTGCCCAGCAGCTGGAGTCCGGAGGAGAAAACCTCCCTCAGGTTGCATCATAGCTGCTGGGGTTTGACTCTAAGAGAGGAAAGCTATTCAGGTTAGGGATGCTTCAGTTGTAGCAAGCGTGATTTGCATGAAAAAGAAACCTCATGCAAACAGACTACACTAACTTGTAGACACACGCTTATTAATAAATAAACCAAATGTCTAGGTGACTGATTGTGACAAATTTTGCACTTATTAAGCCCCAGTCTGAACATCAAACGAGAATCAAGAGATGCAGATCTGTTGTCATGCTTGTTCTCATGTAAAAAGCAGCATTCCTGAATTGATAGCAGGCAGTTATGGGGTAGGATGGCTTAAACGAACAAATATTGCACGATGATTCCTTTCAAGCACAGCACGTTGGCAAACCTCCATCCCTTGCAAACAAGAAGTTTGACCTGGAGGAATGAACTTTCCTAGAATTTAAGATCTCACTAAAATATACAGTTACTGTTTCTCCTTACAGCAAGGAGTTTAAAATGTGAAGGCAATGTAACTTAAAGGTATCATGAAATTTCTGAGCATGCAAACAGACTGCTACAGTGCTTTAGTAATCATTTACTGTCTTTACAAAACCAGGGAGATGATACAGATTCCGTATACTTTTGCTCCTGACCTTCAGGATAAAGAAAGACCTATATGTGTTTGAGGCAAAGCAGGGAACACTGCTAAAGCAATTGTCATTTATAAACAGGCAGCGAGTGTCCTAACCCTCACAAAAAGCAAAGGTTGAAGAACATGCAACAGTGGCAAAAACTGTGTTTGGCTGTAAGAGATAGTAGTAGGAAGGGAGCCAAAAGAAAAACTCCCCTTTCTTAAACCAAACTGAGGAGGCAGAACAAGAGTTAGAAAACATCAGGAGGTTTAGGTGGTTGTTTTTTGGTTCTGTTTCTCCCCTCTCCACACCAAAAAATAAAATAAAATAAAATAGAAAGACACTAGCTGGACTTCATCTAGGGTTGGGAAAAAGAACTGTTGAAAAATACAAGATCTCATCCTCACAGCCACCTTCCTTCCTAATGATGAGGTGTGTGTCATAAGAAGACAGTTCCCTGGACACACTTTTTCATTTTCATGCTTGCCAGTGGCTAACAAGCAGCTTTTAAAATATTGCTCAGACTAAACAAGGACTTTCAGCTTGCTTTAGATAAAGCATACCGATTTGAGGCAGATAGGAAAGACAGCAGTAAGGGAAAGCCTTTGAAGTAGGGATACAGCAGGCAATGCTGTGCTTACAGGAGAGTAAATCTGCAACAGTTAGTAAATGCCAAGTGCCATATAAAACTAAAGTACCAAGTACAACTCTTGGATTTTAGGTTTTCTTTAAAAATTAAAGCATAGAAAAATAGAAACAGCATAAAGAAATGCTCACTGTTCTGTTATAGATTATATTTCTGCTTCTCAAAGTTAAGAATAACTGGTATAATCCTATGTTTTACTCAGGAAATGTTGCTTGAGTTTGTACAAGATACCTCCACAGTAAGCCAGATGCTTAAAGTTTTCCTCCCATGAAAAGTCAAAATAAGAGAAGACAAAAACCACAGGACAAGAATTGGAACATTCACTTCTCAGAGACGACAAATAGCAAGTCAGGAGGAGATTCAAAGTTTAGCAGTAGGCAAGAGTGATCCTGAACAGCTAACCCAGGGAACACATGAGGCTTTGTATGGCAGAGTTCTCTTTTAAACAATTCACAGGTCACAGCTTTTACCAGGACAGTACAAAATACTGGCCAACCAGACTGCATTCAGCCCAAGAATGATCACATCCCAAATTTTGATGACTCCTTCAGTTTTGTAATCTCTCACCATTCTCAGACTACTTCACTGGTTTAATGGCTTTTTAACTGTGCTTCTATAAATGGCACAAGTCTGTCTTTCAAGCACTATTTTGATAAAGGTCTTGTTTTCTCCATTTTAAGTGTCTTGGCTATTCAACTCTTTACAAGTATAACGCACATCTTTAAAACAAAAAACACTGTCAGAAAACACTTTTACCTCAAGTATATTAACACCATGTCTTTAACTAACAGAACTGCTATAGCAAATTACCATTTGATTGTCAGGTATCTTGGTGATAAAAATTGTTTAATCTGACATGTTCAGAAGTTGCTTGATCTAGGGATCAGTGACTATCAGGTCTTATGCACCCCAAGAAATGCAAGCTAGAGATTCACTGCCAAGGATAGGCAGACTTTGTTCTCCTCTGTAGATAAGTCTCCTAACAAGTATTATTATTATAGCTATCTATTACTATTATCCTGTAACAGCTACATAGCTAGCATAAATGTCTTTATAGTTAAAGCACATCTAATCTACTTTAAAAGAACAAGGAACAGAGTGCTTTTTAGTAATTCAGTATTAGATGCAAGTCATTGTTTACAGCATGAGTAGACAAAGTTTACAGCTCAACATTTGGATGGAGCACAACAAAGGTCTTATCCCTACAGAACGGAGCACTCATTCACACTTGCTCTGGAGGAGGAGCAATGTTTGAACCATACCAATTCAGAATTTCCAAAATCATAAAGAATTTTAAAAAAACACAACAAACAATCAAGACTAATATTGCTTTCATAGTATTACATTAAATATCCCTACCCTAGCTGCTAATCTGAGAGAGGATACCAGTAAAACTACGTTGTGGCAACCACCATAAGCCCACTGTGGGGCAAGCCTGCTTCACCTGATGGTTCTCCAGGCTTCCATCTCACTGCACACCATTTTACTCCTTGAGTCTTTATCCATGCATTTCATGGCAGCTCCAACCAGACTAGGTGGAGAAAGATGACAAGTCTCTTCACACTGAATACCAACCCTTTCTGCCCACTCCTCAACAGCACAGCTTTGCTCTCCTGTCTATCCACCTCCCACTTGCCTTTTTAAGGCAGGGAAGGAACAACTTATTTTGAATTCTTTGAGGAAGCTTCTCTACTCATCAGAAAAGCCATCCTTGGGCCCCCATCACCTCTTCACCACTTTCCAGCTTCTTGGAGTTCTTAGTGTGATCCTAGTGGGACAGGCTCTTGGGACAGGCCTGTGAGTTTGCTGGAGCTGTTCCTCTGCTCCCTGCATGGACTATTCCTACCCCTCCACACACCATCAGCCCACATGACTGCTTCTGCTCTTCTTCAAGCTCACACCTCAGTTTGTCTGACATAATCCTGATTTAATTTCTGACATAAAGATCATTCATGACATTGCTGGTTGATTTTCCCAGGACATACTCTGAAGCTAAAGCAAATGAACAATGAGACAAACTTTCTTCAGGCTTTATCAGCAGTGGCTAATGAACTGTGACCCCTGACTCTGTCCCCAGCCCTCAAACTCAGCTGATGGGACAGAACTGCCTGATTAAGCCTCACACCGGGAGAAGATGAACAAGGAGGTCCTGGCAAAACTCAAACATAAGCAGGAGGTGTACAAGAGGTGGAAGCAAAGACAGACCACTTGGGAAGAATCTAAGGGTATCACCAGAGCATGCAGAAATGTGATGAGGAAGGCCAAGGCCCAGTTGGAACTAAACCTGGCAAGAGAGGTCAGAGACAACAAGAAGGACTTATTCAAATACATCAATAACAAAAGGAAGGCCAGAGAAAACGTGGTGCCACTACTGAATGGGGCAGGGTACCTGGTAACAGAGGACACGGCGAAGGCAGAGTTACTCCATGCCTTCTTTGCTTCTGTCTTCACTGCCAAGGCCACCCCTCAGGAGACCCTGACCCAAGAGACCAGTGAGAGACCCTTGAAAAAGGAAGACTTTGACTTATTCAGTGGGTACTGGGCTAGAAATCAACAATGCAACCTTAACACCCACAAGTCCATGGGCCCTGATGGAATGCACCCATATGTGCTGAGGGTGATGTCATTGCTAGGTCACTCTCTATTATCTTTGGGAGGTCACAGCAATCAGGAGAGGTTCCTGAAGACTGGAAGAATGCAAATGTCACCCCTGTCTCCAAGAAGGGCAATAAGGAGGATCCAGGGAACTACAGGCCAGTCAGCCTTATCTCAGTCCCTGGAAAGGTAGTGGAATGGCTCATCCTGGAGGCCATTGCCAAGCATGTGAAAGACAAGAAGGTCATCAGGAGTAGTCAGCATGGATTCACCAAAGAGATATCATGCTTAACTGACATGATTGCCTTCTATGACAGGACAACTGGCTGGATAGATGAAGGGTGGGAAGTGGATGTTGTATACTTGGACCTGAGCAAGGCTTTTGACACTGTCTCCCATGACATCCTCATTGACAAACTCAAGAAGCGTGAACTTGATTGGATGGTGAGGTGGACTGAGAACTGGCTGA
>NW_010326579.1:23280-34554 GCF_000700745.2 Antrostomus carolinensis | reverse complement strand
TTAAGTGATCCCCGACATCAGATCGGGACAGCATGTTTACACAGAACAATTCACTTTAATGAGGTAAAGTTTACTCTAAATACCTTTAAGTATTTAGAAGAGAACTGTACTGGAAGGTTTTCTTATCTTTATTCCCCCAAACTAGCCCTGATGTAAATCTTATGAGTCAAAACAGTAGCAAGAATATACTATGGGCAGATATATTTGTTTTCTCAGTGTGACACATCACAGCAGCTGAAATGGTGGATTAAATAAAACCGAAACTAAGCCACATCACGGTTAAAGAAGCTGATGGAGTAGAAGATATTATTTTTATCATAGAATAGAATCACAGAATGGTTTGGGTTGGAAGGGACCTTTAAAGGTAATCTAGTCCCACCCCCCTGCAGTGAACAGGTACATCTTCAACTAGATCAGGTTGCTCAGAGCCCCATCCAGCCTGACCTTGAATGTCTGCAGGGATGGGGCATCTACCAGCTCCTTGGGCAACCTGTTCCAGTGTTCTACTGTAAAAATTTTCTTCCTTATATCTAGTCTAAATATACTCTCTTTTAGTTTAAAACCATTATCCCTTGTCCTCTCACTTCAGACCATGCTAAAATGTCTGTCCCCGTTTTTCTTATAGGCTGCCTTTAAGTATTGAAAGGCTGCAATAAGGTCTTCTCAGAGCCTTTTCTTGTACAGGTTAAACAACCCTAACTCTCTCAGTTTTTCCTAATAGAAGAGGTGTTCCATCCCTCTGATTATTTTTGTGTCCCTCCTACGGACCCATTCCAACAGGTCCATGTCCTTCCTGTGCTGAGGACTCCAGAACTGGACACAGTACTCCAGGTGGGGTCTCACAAGAGTGGAGTAGAGGGGCAGAATCACCTCCCTTGACCTGCTGGCCACACTTCTTTCGATGTGACCCAGGATACAGCTGGCCTTTTGGGCTGCAAGCGCACATTGACAGCTCATGTCCAGCTTTTCATCCACCAGCAACCCCAAGTCCTTCTCCATAGAGCTACTCTCAGTCTCCCAGTCTGTATTAATACTGAAGATTGTCCTGACACAGGTGCAGAACCTTGTATGTGGCCTTGCTGAACCTTGTGAGGTTCACACAGGCCCACTTCTCAAGCTTGTCCAGGTCCCTCTAGATGGCATCCTGACCCTCAGGTGTGTCAGCTGCACCACTCAGCTTGGTAAATAAATGTGACAGCCATTATTTAACACTGTTTATGGCATATAAATGTCTTTTTTTTTTCCATATGTTGTATACATTTTACTAACCTTTCTTCAAAGTGTCATGGTATAGTTTAAGTGTGCTATTTGGCAGATATTCTAGGTTTCTGTCTGGTTTGAAATGTTTTTTCCTTCCACAGTTTATAATTGTATTTTGTTTTGTTTTCTTTGTTGAGTATTGTCACATTTGCATCATATCTACAAGGTCACTATGGCAGATCACCTAATTTGCACCTTCTGGCAACCAAATATTTTATTATAATTGTTTCTAAACACAGCAGAAGTCAAAGAAAGGAAAATGAAAAATGAGTAAATTGAAACTACAATCCCTTGAACTAAACTCTCAACATCTTCAATGGAAAGAAGAATTACTCTGTCATTCCTACACCTGCTTTCATCTGCTCGCTGGGGTTCTTCCTGCTGTGAACACCCTAAAGGCTATTTCTTCTGAGTACACAGATCACTTTTTAAGCTGCCGTCTTAAACAACATTCTGTGCACTCATCATTTGCTTTTTGCTGCAGCTATAAACAATGTTAAGAGAATGATGGTGTCTAGATTCCTTATCCACACATATGCAATGGTATCAGCAGGTTTTACAAAACATTTATCACCATAACATTTGGAGTTTTCACTCTGCCTTCCTTTGGAAAAGCAAGTGCTGGTACAAATGGTTTTCTCTAGACAAAGTGGTATTCAATTATTCAAATTACTTTAGGCTATATTAGTTGTACTAAGCATTGTTCATTTTATTAAATTAATGTTGAATGCTGTTAACATCTTAAATACAGATATTTTAATTCTCAATTTAAATCACAACGAGTTGTGAGTATATATAACAAAATAAGCAAGTATACATGGCTAATTTATTAAAACCAAGCAAAAATATACATAGCTTGTTAAACTGATAAAGTTTTATCTGAAGTTAAATAATTCTGTTGTAGTCCAGACTACATCTTGTATAATGTAATCCAGTGTTAATGATTAATATATTTTAAAAAGAAAAACAAAACCAAAGAGAAACCTTGCTATTGTTTCTGTTAGTTTTGAAACCATAAAAACTAAAAATGCAGAACGCGTTGCTTACTACGGAGCAACTGGACACAGAATCATCTGCAAGACCCTTTCCAAACAAGCATTTTCTGTAGGGGAGAGGAGGACAGAATCAGTTCACAATGTATATATGCTGCAAGAGAAGGAAAGAAATTTGAAAATTAAGTTAGAAATCCTTAGTTTGTTATCCCGCCTAAAATGGAACTGCTGTGTACCTGAAATCACATCCCTTCTACCTCTTCAGATACCATACACTGTTCTGCAAAATCAAATGATAAGCATGATTTTCAATACTGTAGTGCAAATAAGGTTATGGAAAGACCCATCTTAAAGCAAATAGTACATTCTCTCAGTTACTCTAACTTATTTAGTACAAGATTTTACTATCTTTACTTAGATGGTAGTACCTTATGCCTAGGGACCAGCTTTCTAAAGTCAGCTAATCTCTGCTGAATCTCTGTTACAGACCCCAAAACAGAACTGTTTTAATCAAATGTTCTGCTGAGTGGAATATCTGCAGACATTTCTGTAATCCAAAATAAAACCAGTCTGTGGATTGAATGGAGTTTTCAAAAAATGCCTCCCACATATTACCTTCATTTACACAATAAAGTAATCTCCGCCTGGCAGGAACCGAGCCATTTTGGAGTCGCATTATTGCTACTTGACTGTTTTGTAAAGAATACAAGACCTGAAGAAGCAATGAGATTTTCATTCTCCCAAAAGATGACATTCTCACTAGCATAAAGAAGAGTGAAGATCAATGATACTGAACATAGAAAAAAAATAGCTGACACTGCCTCCTCTCCAGAGAGGAATAAATGATCATCACATTTTCTGTTTGGTGGGGTGGGGTTTTTTGTTTGTTTTTTGTTTGTTTTTGTTTTTTCTCCAGACTTCAATCCATCGAACAGGGGTTTACAGCCTTCACTATCTCATCTTTTGAATAACAACAATAAATACATTTAAATACCTATTTATATATTTAAAAATTGCAAAAGCCAAAGCTGAAAAAGTTCTAAAATACAGAAGAGCTGAATAAGAAAAATCAAATTGTAAAGTATTCTATTACACTGATGTTAATAGTAAAAAAAATTTAATAATGCTTTCAATATTGTTGTTTTTCAAATAGTACAGTTTTGACCTGAGTAATAATTCAATAATAAATTTCAGTTAATCATGCTGGCTGTACTTTTAATGTAGTTTAAAGTATAGGGACACTAGTTCTACTCATATTTAAAGAAAAAAAAAAAGAATATCTGTACTCATTCAAACACTGTAGTCAGTTTCCATAGTTTTTCTTTTATTTAAGGTTTTTAAGACCACCTGTTGATTATTTCACTTGACCAGAATTGCTAAGTAGGTTTATTATCTATATTTATTTCAAATTATACATTGATGTGTAGCTGATAAGAAACATGTGACTCAAGATCAAATATCCAGAACAGACTGCCCTGGAATTGTTTGCTGAATTTATCAACAGACACAATAGTACTGTGAAATAAGTAAGAATGAAAAAAGTGTTTCCCATAAGAAGCAACAGAGGAACAGACTCTCATGAAGCAAACCAATGGTGACATTCTGCAGATGTATCCATGTGAGCAAGCTCCTGAGCAGTAATCTAACAATAGAGATAAGCATTGCAGGATCTGATTATAAAACAGTCTTTCAACAGAAAAAAAAAAAATTGTCTGGGGAATGAACCAATGAATTTCCCTTTCATTTATTAACTATGATGATTTGGGCACAAAAAGCTATGCTAATTTTATGTAATAATTCATCCTCTGTTAGATGATAATACATTTACTTCTTTTTGATCTTATTTTAAATTGACAAAAAAAATTTTAAAATTTTTCTCAATCTCATATGTAATAAACAAAAAAAAAAGTCTGTTTTATCTTTACAGAAGACTTTTTCTGCAGATAAGAAAAATGTTATTATTTCTCTAAGTTAGAGACTTCTTTAGAAGATGACTAATAGTAGCATATCCTCTGAATCACTGGCACAAAAGTTGCAGATACATGCAATTTTAGTCTGGGAAGTCTGCCCTCAGTAAACACATTTGATGCATGGACATGGTCTCCTGTATGCTTACACTCATGGCCATCTGTTCTGTGGGCACTGTTCCCATTCACAAGTTGATTGGAAATTTTCCTTAGAGTATATCCAGCAAGCAACAGGAACAATAAGCCAAGACTTCCTCCTTCTACCAGAATCCCTTTTTTCACTTTTTATAAACGACTAACACAAATATTTCAGTTAGCACACTGGGAAAGTATGTTTCAGAAAGCAGTATCTGAAAAGTAGAAAATACATGTAATGGGAAAGAAAAATCCTGTTTCCAGTAAATTTTGTTTAGTGATCACTGTAGGAAATAACAATAACCTTTTTTGGTGAGAATAGACATAAATAAGATAGTATCAGTATGATAGGGCACTCTCTGCAAGTAAAATCCTATGGCAGAAAACAGCATTAGAAAGTACATTTTATTCTAGAGATGAGGTATATTCTCCAGAGAGAACAACTGAGTACCAGTGTTTCCATAAAATGAATTTGCTATTCTGAATTCTTTCATATCTGTGTAATCAACCTGAGATCAGCAAACTGATTGCCAAACATTTTAGAAACACAGGGTCTCAAAATAAGCTGAGTAAAATAAATTGGAGGAAACCAAATTATGCAGAAATCTGCACGTGAACTTTTTGGTTACAATGTCTATGAACTAATAGGTCCGAATTCCTCACTGGAGCTGCATGGAGGGAAGTTACCGTTTCAGTGAGTATATGGTAAAAAATGAAGTTTGTGGGCTGAGCAAGGTACCTTTCTTCCTTATATATAAAATTTCTATTTGGATTGTTTGATGCTGTAAGAGTACGGTGTTGACAAAAGTCATAAACTATTTCCACTGGTTCTGTCTTGGCATTGTCCAAACAAAAACAGGCAATGAACTGAATTAGTGTAATTGTGATTAATTTATGGGGGGGGGAGGGGGGGGGAAGAAAACAAGTGTTCTCTTTTTGGAAAGAATACAAAGACAGGTTAAACTACTTCTTGATAATGAACGTGTACATAATTTAGTTTTCCCTCGATTACAAGGGTTTAATGCTGGCTAGGAGAAAAACATGAATGAATGCTATAAATTGTTTTGGGGGAATCTGTTCTCATTATCTGCTGTGACACCTTTTTCACTACCTAAAAATTCATACTGCTATTCAATACAGTTCCTACTTTGTTGCATTTTATTTTCAGAAGCCGAGCAACTTAATTCTCAGAGTGCTGAGGAAGAAAGCATAACAAATGTTAATACTGTGACAGCTTATATAAATCACTTTCTGCATCTGGGAGTCAAAACAGGGTCTCATCAGTGCTGGAGCATGTCAGTATTTACCAAATGACTCTACACCACACAGCAGTTTATGAAGTGAATTACATCCATATAAATGGAAAACAAAAGGCTATCATTCTGATTTAGTACAGCCTTAATCTTGAATAAATGCTTTGGAATAAATGTCCAAACAAGAGTAAGGTAGTACAGATCCCAGACTTTAAAATTCATGTTTGCACCTTGGCTAGTAGCAAAAATGGACTCATGTAGAAGCATTTCATACAGAGTAAAGACATGCAAGCAGGGTGGTCTGCTTACCTTACATGGCTTACAGAGGTAAACTAAAAGAACCTCTGACTTTGCATGGTAATCTTTTTAAAATAATATATGATACATAATGTCAAAAAGCCAAGTACTCACATTTATGACTATCTCAATTCCTACTGCTCAGGGTCAACATATTATAGAGTATCTCTTAAAGAATATTAAAAGACTATAACTATAGTGTCTTTATAGTTATAATCTTTTATAACTATAGTGGGGGGGGAAGCAATTAAACATGCATTTGGGAGAAACTAAGTATAAAGGACTAATGAAATGTACTATGTTGTAAATTAGGTCACAGTTTTAAAGCTACATGTTGCCTTCAAAAGGCAATCTCTGTAGAGAAAAATAATCTGGACTCTGAAGAAAAGCAGATATCCAATGGGTTGTCCAAGAGGACTCTGGTTAGGAAATCTTCACACACAAGGATTTGTACCAACCCAGTTTGAGTCTCCGCCTTAGTAAATCTCATCCTGTTTAAAAATATTTTGCATAAGGTATGTATCTGTAGCTAAAAAGCATATTAACAGAACGAAATAATCCTAGTACTTCTGCCCATTTGTTCTCTGTGCCATAATGAAAACCACACTTTGAGGAGCAGAGTGCTTCATATTGAAAATCAGAAAAGTAAATTCCCTAGACTTATGTTGTAATTGCTGTCCAAAGAGCAAAGGCAGATTATTTCTTAAAATCTGTAAGCCAGTATTTAAACACTGTATGGTGCCAATTTACTTTATGAAAGAGTAACATCTTTTATACCTATATGTATACGACTAAACATTATTTATTTTATTTTCACAACATTTAGACAAGGTTAAGTACATATCACAGTAAGTGTTCTGAAACAATATCTCAAAAATATTTTCAGCAATTATCATAACTAGGTAAAATTCATTAGTCCATCAAGAGATACTGAATTATTTTAAAATAATGAGTTAAACATAAAGTCTTCAGATAATTAATGATGAACAAAACCTGTAAGTAGTAAGCTGTCTCCCATTAGTCTGCACTATGAACCTCATCTCTGTCATGTGGTTACGCAAAAACGGCATGAAAGCTTTAGAAAGGCACAGAATTCTACAGTGATTCCTCGTGCTATGTACTCCTTTAGAAGCAATAAACACTGAAAAAACAATCCAGAAATGTCTCGCTTTTTTTTCTTTCCCTCTTTCTGCTTAACTTTGACAAAAAAGTAGGAAAATATTAAAATAAGATCAAAACCGTTTAATCAATTAACTAAGCACATCCATCAGCCCAAGATGCACAGAAGAAATAAGCAGCCACCCCTTATATTTTTAAGATAAGATGATGGTAATGGGATACTTCCCATTCAATAGTAGGTCAATGATATGAGCAGGCAGTTAAAAAGAGAGCAACTTGGTTCAGTTCCATTCTTCTCAGCTGACTCCTCATCAAGTCCCAAGAGAACCAGCCCTGGATCAGCAGTTGCACCTTGTGCCAGGAGGGAAAATCGTGGTCCCTCTTTGCCTAAAATTCTGTTAAATTTTGCCCAGAACACAAAGACTCACAGGGCCAGACAGAGCATGAAAGAGTGAGGACAAAATGAAAAATTCAGTGACCTATACTCTGGGGTAACAAACTGAATTTCATATTTCTGTTAATTAAAAAAAAAAAAAAAAAAGTTTTCAGGTTACTAGGGGAAAGAGGGAGCAAAATAATCACACATTCATAAGAAAAGAAAAAAAACCCCAACCTACAGTAACAGATTTTGTAACTTATTCACCTACTTTGCTGCTCTGTTTTTTCTAACTGCTGTAATTTCTCCAGATGTTGAAATTTGCACAGTCCAGACTTCTGGGGCACACAAAATGGATAGATTTATTTTAACCAGATTTCAGACACACTTACCTGAGATTTCTACACACAAGAACCCAAAACAACACACACCACAAAGTGCAGAAAAACCCCTCATATTCCTCTCCTCTTGAATATGCATTTTAACTGGAGCATTCAATTTTTAATCTCCCAGGAGAAAACCAAAACCAAAACAAAACAAAAAACCCCAGAAATCTGCCTGCTGTCTTTTTACTGAAGTTATAATTATTAAAAGATTATAACTACAGTTATAATCTTTTAATAAAGACACAGATTCCTGATGATCCATTTCTAACAATTGTTTAAAAATACAGAGGATTCTTCACAGTCCTGTAGGGATACAGAGTTCTATATATATTTTTTGTCAGTAAAACCAGAAGGAATATTTTAAATAATCAAAGGCAAACTTCTTCTGAAATGCATCATTCTCTCACTCCCAACACACACTACAAATCAATATTCATTCTGTGTGTTTTTCCCGGCACATCCTCTGCACAGTGTTCAAACAGCTTTTAATGAATCCTGCACTATTTATTCACTACGGCTTTCTTTGTATTTCCAGAAATGGCCACAAGAAAAAAAATTACAACATACAAAAATATAAGGTGTGTTAGGAAGAGATAAGTTACTTTCAGAAAAGTAATTTCAATTATATACTAACAGTCTGTGCCAATGTTGCTCTGTAGGTTTCAAAGACTACTTGTAAGAGCAAAGACAACGTTTTTCCCTGCTGTCAGCAACTGTAGTTATGCAGGAATTAGCTGATATGAACCACTATAGAGATGAAAATAGCATTTATACTGGAATTGCAAAAGAAAATGAGATGCTCTGTTACCTAAATTAGTTGAATTAAATTTTCATTGGCCTTGCTGAATATTAATCACCCACACAGTTTGTCTTCATACTGCAACTAAAATCTTCTCTAGTTCTCATGACATGTCTCCCTCAAAGCCCTTTCTTTTTACATCTATTTAGAATTGTATAACCTGAATCAATATGTTTAAGTCTAAACACACATGTCATTCTAAAGTAAAAAGGAATGGTATGTCAACAGGAAGAGTCTACTGTAGTATTTATCATCATAATTTACCATTCAAACACTCCTTTCACATTAGATTTCTACAGGAAGTTAAATTCCAAGCATGAAAGTGTCTTCCTAAATACAAAGCTTTTATATTTCTGCTTAGTTAAAAAAGCAAACAACACTAAACAAACAGGTCAACCCTTAGTCTAAACAGCTCCTGTGACAGATTTAATTGAAAACCCATGTTGCAAGTGTTTCCCCCTAGCCACAATTCACCCATGCATTTTTTAAATGCATCTTGCATTTTAAGCTGTTTACATTTACAGCAGAGCAGCTGGCTCCCATTTCATGTTAATACATCTTAGAGAGAATCCAAAATTGTCCTGAATGAAAAGATGATCATTCCCTGCCACAGAGAAGTCTTCCTGTACCATAAAGCCAGTATAGCTGGGTATAGGCCAACTCATCCTTCATGGTCAGTGGAGGTCCTTAGAACAAAGGTGATATAACATTTCTTATAACCACAACAAGTCTTCTGATGTTATTAGAAAACAGTATCATAGAAATATGCCTTCATTTCTTCCACAGCCCAGTTCACCTTCAAATTAAAATGACTGGACAACAAATTAAAATGACTGGACAACAAATTAAAATGACTGGACAACAAAGTAGCTGGACAACAGCTACTTTTCCTTAAAGCTCAGGAGCTTCAAGTCCTGCTGTAGTACAGCTGATGGTTCATTCTCTTATATTTTAGTACAACATGCTACTTTTTGTCAGTATAATCTTTTACTTATATGCATGATCACTTTTACTAAAACAGCAAATATTTGTGAGGGATTGATCCTTTTTTTGTTTCCTAAAAGCACATACAACAGGTATTTACTAAGCATATATTTACTCCCAGTTCACTGGACAGTACCAGGTTCATAGAATTCAGTCCTAAATCTAACAATGTGAATAGAAATTTAACACCAACTCAGATGGAAGTAGTTTCGTTCCCTTCGTAATTAGTAATCCAAGGTCCTCAAAACAATTTTTTTCTTTTCTTCTAAGTCAAAAAAAAAAAAAAAAGGCAATATGAAACAAAGGATAAAATAGTAGTATCAATGAGATACTAAAAAACTGTTGTTGAGTGTTCAGGAATTACATAAAAACTGTAATTAAAAATGAAATTGCTAAGACAATATGAAAAAAATACACTGATTAGTTATAATTTGCTTGATTACTTAATGAATCTCCTGGTTGCTTATACATACTTTCAGAATGCATAGCATCCTATAATAGAAGTGATCAAGGTCTTATTTGCTCAGTAACAAAGTATGTGAATGAAAGTCAGCTAAGCCTTATCACAGCAAAGCATGTCTCCTGCTGACATAAAAGAGAGCTGCCCATCTAAAGCTCTTCAAAGGCTTTGAAAATGTAATAGTCCATTGTAATAGTCCTCAAAAAGATCATGAATTTGTGCATGTGTCATCTGACAAGTCCTTTATAAATTAATGCCTTTATTCCACCTCCTCGCGTTACAATTTCACCTACTCAATGGTATCATGCACAGCGTCACACCACTCAAGTAGCAGTATCTTTAGCTGTGGCTCACTGACATCAATCACTCTCTTGCTTTTTTAGGACACCAGATAAAAACCTTTGTTCTCTATAAGAGATTTTTTGCTTTTATGTTAATATGATAAAAAAAAAATACAGAAGCAAATCAAAATCAAAAGTATTCAACAGTTAAGTGTAAAAAAAAAAAAAAAAAATAATTAACGACATTCAATGACATTAAAAAACACCTGTTACCATTCCCACGCTCAAAATATCCTTCTCCTCTAACCCAGTAGTACGTACCTGACACAACGCACCCTGTCGTCACTTATATGTAGGACCAACAAAAACATCCACACACATGATTTATGTTCAATTCCTCAGGCTATGAGCATGAGAATGACTAAATACGTTGCCTTATTGTATATGTTTGAAGATAGGGCACATGTAATCAGTTCACCTAACCTTTTGAATAACACAGATGTGCACTCTCATGTAGTAATTTCTGTGCTTGTAAATTTGATTAACTTGTTAATAAACCCCCTCAAAATATTTTAACTTATAAATATATATACATTCAGAATACATTTAAAGGGTTTAGAGGGATATAAAATCCCAAATTAGCAAATTTCTACAGCTACTCTCACCCTGGGTTGGATAGCTCATCTGATAAAAAATTTCATTTTTCTTTCTTTGATTTTTAATACTTGATTCCTGTTTTATTTTTCACATTTACATTAGATATTGACTTCTTCTATGAGAGGCCATTGAATTAAAAATCTTCATTTCATCATCCTTCCCACCAATTCAATAGGTTCAATCAAGACCTATTTTTCTTAGGTTTAAATTAATAAAACAGCATTAAAAATGAGGACATAAATAGAACCCTGTTATTTTATAAGTTAAACAGTAATGAATTACATGATCAAGATGAGCTATCAAATTCT
>NW_010326579.1:21102-23254 GCF_000700745.2 Antrostomus carolinensis | reverse complement strand
TAGGGAAATAAATATTTTTTATCTTGCTGAGTGGTGAATTTAGATTATATAATTGGACTGACTCATTAGAAAGTTTTTCAACACTAAAATTATAATTTGTATTTCACCAAATAGCAAACAAATAAATAAGCATTGCTAGTTTTTATGGACTGTGATTGTTGAAGAACAGTTTGTAAAAAGATCCAAATACATGTTTTTGACTCCAGTTCAAATACTGCAACACAGACTGAGGTAATTGTCAAATAACTAGCTATTTTTTACTAAAAATTAAAATAATTTTATATTCTAGGAAGAAAAAATATAAAATCACTGTTTTGATGAGAAGTGACTTAGATCTTGTGCCATAGCCACCAGCATAATTTAAAAGTTTAAGTCTGTCTTCTTTGAGTTTAGAAACAAAGCAGAAGAATAAGACTGAAATAATTTATTATGCCAGACAACAGCTATTGTAATACCACAAGAGCATCTGCTTTAAATGAGTGGCTTACAATTTTCCTAAAGTAATTTAAAAAACTAGAGACAATATTGGCATGAACAGTAAAGTATGTAAAATAGTAAGAAAAATGAGACAATCTGAAAATCAAACAGGTGGATAACAATAGAACCTCGCTGTTCAGGCACCATTTAACTAGATATACTAACTCCAGTAACTGATTGCCAAACACCATTCTTGACCACCTCTACCAGGCTAATGGAGGAAAACTTTTGTTACAGACCATCCACAGAATTCTTATTCCTGCTTATGCTTCACACTCTGGGAGTAATACAGGTCACTGAACAGCACTCTGATAGATGCTGAACTGACAGACTTAGAAAATGCTCCTTCTTTTTCTAAAGCACTTATAAATGCTAACATAAATGTGTTACAGTATTAAAGGAGCACCAGACATTACAGAAAAACACAAAAGAAAGGGAAAATAATGGTGAAGTAATTTTTAAAATTGTTAGTTACCTAAACACTTCATTAGAGATGAATGAAAACTATGAAAACATGAGAAGCTACTTACTGGTTGATGACTAACCAAGAACTCAGAAATATGTTTTCTGTCAGTCTTGCAAGTCTCCACTGAAGATATCAGAAGCCTGACAATTCAGCAGCTTTCTCTGAAACAGAATAACAAACTTCTGAATATGTTCAGATAATTATGGTATTTTTTCACAATACTTAAGTAAACAGACAACAGCATAGGCATTCGACTGTCTCTTCCAATGGGATATGAAGATGCTAAGAAATTTATCCTGGCAAATCTACAAAGTCAATAATACAGTAGTGTATGAATTTTTATTTTTAAGCCGCTGTTCAAAACTGGAACTCTAATTGGAATAGTTAAATGTAAAGCAATGTATTTTCAAGGCTTGTAGCTAGCCTGAGAGTAATTAGTAATTTAATATCTCATGCCAAATTTATGAAAACTAACTGATTTGAAAACTTTCTGGTCTTAGAACAATGATGAATTACTTCCATAAAGAAATAAGGAAGCATTGATTCTGAAAGAAACTGTTCAGAGCACATGAAAAATACTCAAACAACAAAAATAATCTAGTTCTGATCTTCTACAAATTTAGAACTAATTTTTTTAGAGAATATTTCATTTCCATGCATTACTTACCAACCATTCTCAAATATGCAATATATTGACACAATATCATGACATGTTTTGACTTTTCATAGCTATTGTCACCTAACTAATTTCACAGTTAATGATCCTAATAAACATGAATAAATTGAGCAATAAAAAGTCCAATAAAGATATATTAGGCCACTAAGAAGTTTTTTTGCATTATTCCATTAAGCACCCTATCAGAAAATCTAATGACACATACACAGTTCCCTAATTAATGTGAAACCATGAACAAAATCTATCATATGAAAGCTGCATAAAACCTTACCTATTTGGTATTATCTTTCTATTTGATCAGCTTTATTGTCTATAGATCTATGACACTGTAACAGTATGCCATATATGGAAGACTAATGAGTTCAAAAGAAAAGCATGTGAGAAAACATCACTCAGTGTTCTGTAAATTCTACCAGTAATCTACAGTTGTATATGGACTTCGTTAAAAAGAAGCCTTGTTAGCTTTCTTAAATGCACTGTTCACTTTAAACTATTCATGACAAGAAACATGAAAACCATAAGCAAGCCTAGAC
>NW_010326579.1:0-21078 GCF_000700745.2 Antrostomus carolinensis | reverse complement strand
ACAAGATCTCATCTCCCAAGTCAAGAAGCCCTCTTGCTTTTCACAGAAAAGTCCTCAAATATACCCTAAAGCCCTTGAACAAGTGTTTGGGTCAAGCTACTAGCAGGAGTTGCAGAAGTGTCTCCAAAATTATATAATTTTTACTGCTCCTCATTTGCCTTCTTGTAATGTAACTGGTAAGTATCGAAGGTCTCCAGTCACCCCAGGGGAATTACAAACAGTAGCAGCTAGATATTACTGAAGACGGCAACAAAAAACCGCAGCACTACAGATGTTGCACTGTGTAACCCAATTACAGATGAAGTGTCAGCTGCCCCAGAACCAGGCTGCTGATTCTTGGTTAGCATCTGGGATGCGTCATTAATGACCTGACTTTATGCACATAAGCCTGTAGCGCTCTTCTGTACAACAGAAATAGTTTTGCTGAGTTTACCCTTTTAAAATATTGTAAGGTTCTCAGTCCTATCTGTTCTGTTTTCATATGCTCTTCTTCAGAATCAGGAAATTTCTTCATTGCTAAATTCTCTGGTATCAACTTTGCTAACTTTTTCTGGGTCACTTCTACTGATCTCCCCCTTAACAATTCTCCTGCAGCCAGAGAGCAAGAGGACAGATTTGTTTTCCATATTCCACTGGGATAATTTGCCTTTGGCTAGTCTTAGAAAAAACGTCATTGATAGCTTTATCAATTATACATCCAGTAGGAATGACAGTAGTGTTGGTTTTTGTATGCATGATCTTGGTGTGCTTCTTCCTAGTATTAAGGTTCTGGTTATACACTGAGATATGTAGAAGTCTTTATTTTTATTATTATTATTGCCATGCTAATCCTCAGTTGCTGTTATCATTGTTAATTAATTCTGTCATCTTTTCTGCTTCTGGTTTCAGAGCTCATTTCCTTTAAGCTACAGGATTCATGTTTAGTGGAACACAAAACAATACATTCAGCCATTCGTTGACTTCTTCTTCTTCTTCTTCTTCTTCTTCTTCTTCTTCTTCTTATTATTATTATTATTATTATTATTAATTTCTGTTGGTGTACTTTCTTATGATTCCAAATTTGCCCGGAAGTTTTTCTAACTCCTATAGATTACTAGAAATCCAATAACCAACTTTTCTTCTCAATAGGATGTCTAATTAATTACCTGATATTAGACTGGTTGTAATCCGAAGAGCCCCAATTTTTTCTGGGCTTGTAAGTGTTCAGCTCAACGGCATAAAAAATAGGCCAATGTGAATAACAAATTCTGACAAGTATCATAATAGAGAAAAACTGTCAGTACATGAAAAATTACAGAGTTTTGGTTGAAAAGGGAAACCCAAGACTCATCTCCCCTTGATCACTCAGCTGAATAGTATGCTCAGCCCTGCAGCCAGCTCTGCATTCTCTGCCTGTCCACCATCCCACCCTGGTGAAGAATGTAGATCTCCAACTTGAGGGTGAGCTGCACTTGCCCATTAGAGACTACGGCACAAAGCAAGATTAATTTAGATATATCAGAGTATCTCGATTTATTCAGCTGTTCTATCACCAGTGACCCTTCCCAGGGGAATTGGGAAAAGGAGAGGAGACTCAAGGGTTGAAACAAAAACAGAACTAATGAAATATTAATAAGAACTAATATTAATACTAATACAAAACACACAAAGTTATACTCAGTCAATGAAAGCATGACAGTCACAACAAGCAGGAGAATGGGCCTCAGGAGCAGAATGATGGGTGAGACCCTCCAGGGATGGGCACCATTGAGGAAGAGGGTCATCCCCAGCAAATTTTCCAGTTTATAGTGAGGTTATAGTGAGTTTATGGTGAGGAATACTTCTGTTGGCCAGCGTGGATCAGCTGCCCTGGCTTTTGCTCCTCCTAGCCTTAGCACCTGGTTAACTCAGAACTGATAAAGATCTCAATCACTATGGAAACCCACATACCATGGATGGCCACAAACTAAACCAAAGTGTTTTCTCAACTTTGTTCTCACCAAATTGGGTGCTGCAGTCTTCTTAAAAACGCACCTCTCCTCACAGAGAAATAATTCTATAATTCTATCCCAGCAAAACTAGGACACAGAGCTCAATAAAATATACAAAACAACTGATGGCCTAGGAGGATGCATGCAGTCACAGACTTTGTAACTGATCCCTCTTTATATGCTTTGAAGTAATACTTATATGAAGATACTTTTGCTCCTAGAGTTCTTAATCATAAAGGGAGTACCTAACTCTGGAGAAGACAGCTTAATTACAGAGAACTCACATTCCAGGATTGTTTAACAATATTCATGAAGTAACTGAGATTAATAGTACAGGACACACAACAGATTTTTTTGTTCTGCATAAAACCTCCCAGACTTTCAAACAAAAAAATACTTCAAATCTTACCTCTCACAAGCAAAGCAACTCTCGTCATCTTGCAAACCTACTCATCAAGCAACACAACATGATGTATTCCAAAATTGCTAGTAAGCCAAGGTCAGAAGCAAGTGATACTATCCCTGGTAGCAAATTACAATTACACATTTCTGTCTGTAAACTCTATTTACCTTTAGTGAGTTCCACCTTTAACCATGTGGCCCTATAATGCAGTGCTGCCATTTCTATTAACGGGTCGTAAGCTCTCCATAGAGGCTGTGCAGTCTCCATCCCTAAAAGCTTTCAAGACCCAAGTCTTAAAAGACAATGCCCTCAGCCTTCTGCTGTCAACCAAGTACTTTGAGAAATAGGTTGGACTACATGACTTCCAAATTCCATTGATATTAATACAAATAAAATGTACACATACAGCACTTCTCATATTGTCTCTTCTTTTTTCCTTATTTCCTTATTAAGGATACTAATAAAACCATAAATATATTGCTTTTTCTTGTTTTATGAAACATTATTGCTGAATTCCTGATTGCATGAAACTGGATGTGAAAACTCCCAACACAAAAGATACATGGAGCAGCTAGAACGAGTCCAGAGGAGGCCACGAGGATGACCCAAGGGCTGGAGCACCTCTCTTATGAGGACAGGCTGAGAGAGTTGGGGCTGTTCAGCCTGGAAAAGGGAAGGCTCTGGGGAGCTCTTATAGCGGTCTTCCAGTGCCTGAAGGGGGCCTACAAGCTGGGGAGGGACTTTTCATAAGGGCAGTTAATGACAGAACAAGGGGAAATGTCTTTAAGCTGAAAGAGGGGAGGTTTCGATTAGATATTAGGAAGAAGTTCTTCACTGTGAGGGTGGTCAGACACTGGAACAGGTTGCCCAAGGAAGTTGTGGATGCCCCCTCCCTGGAAGTGTTTAAGGCCAGGCTGGATGAGGCTTTGAGCAACCTGGTCTAGTGGAAGGTGTCCCTGCTGATGGGAGGGGGATTGGAACTAGATGATCTTTAAGGTCCCTTCCAACCCAAACCATTCTATGATTCTATGACTTTTTTTTTTTTAGAGAGAGTTTTTATCCTATATGTATTGGAAAAAGTCAAGTGGTCACCAAGCACAAGTGGAAGTCAGGACCCTAAGTTTTGATCGTATGCATTCATGTGATTGCCACTGTGATTTTGGGGAAATGCTTCCATAGGCACTAAAGCACGTGAGCACATGCCTGCCCTGAAGCATGTGGGTGCATGTCATAGGAGGGACTGCCAGCATGCTCAGCATTAGCTATGGGGTGAACTTAGCATCCGCACAAACTTTTTGTAATGGATTTCTACATTCATTATCTTTCAATTCTCCTTCAAGATAATTCTTTTATGTGGGCAATATTGTCTGCTTGACATCTTAAATAGTATAAAAATGGTGCAGTGGAGAGTGTTAGACAGCTCAACAATCAGAACAGGAAGCTTGCTGGAATATCTGGATTGATTTTTCTGTTGTTGTTTTAAAAAGACATAAGAATAGAGGGAAAAAAATACTGAGGGAGAGAAAAAGTGGCTCTAAAAATGAAGGAAATGGCAAAATTTGAAGAAGAAGCTGCCTACATCTCCAATATATACATTCTCCTTCAGTGGATACCTGATGAAAATTATTTACAAATACAATTGAACCTGACTGAGCCTACATACCAGGTATGACTACATTAATCTTATCATGAGAATATTTCAAATGGGGATCAGATAACTGAGGGAAAGCGAGGAAAGAATTGTCCCAAAATGTGAAAAAAAAAAATAAAAAAAATCAATCCAATGCAGGAGAAGGATGATATCTAAGAACCTGTAGAAGAACAGCCCCATATGATCATTTACACACACTCAGAAGGCAGACATCCTCAGATTCACAGCAGCTCCAGAAAAAGCAAGTCCTGTTTAAAAAGTAACAATAGGATAAACCACAATGCTACACAGACTACACAGGTGCCTAGATAGGTAACATGACAGGTAGGTTTTCTTGGGGAGATCTGTCAACAGCATTTTGCACTTCATGCCCTTACAACAAAAAATGAACTTGTAAAAAACTTCAAAAGGGATGCTATACAAGCACTGTTTTATTAAACATCACTGTTTTATTAAATATTTTTTGTTGTTTCAGGATTAAGTTACTTGGGACAACTAAACATTTGGTCACTCTTGATGCTTTTATTTCAATATGGTAGGGAAATATTTCTGCTGAAACTACTAGTTATGAATAACAGCAAAGCAAGCTCATGATTAATTTTCATCAGCAGATTATTTAGCTGCATGCTACAGAAAATTGTACTTAATTTTATATCTAAAATCAATATTCATCTCAACTAGAAAGGAACACCAATAAACACCTGCAGCACATGCTCAAGGACAAATGAGGCAAATGTTGAATGTAATGAATATTTGCCTATCAACCTTATTTCTTTTAAAATATTTCAGATTCAAACTTGTATCAGAAAGCAGTGTATCTTCCTAGCAAAAACACTCACTGAACAAGTACAGAAGTGTCACCTTAAAAATATAACACCATAGGTTTTGTTTACAGTTGTTGGTTATAGTCACTGAAACTGTAATACATAGACTTTCAGTAGCCAACAAACATACATGATATAAGTTACAAAACACATTCTCTTTAGCTGTGTTTTACGTTGTCTGAACTATTTCCACATACAAATGCCCTCACACAAAACTTCCAGTTTTTAGAGTTATGAAGATCTATAGCCTAAAAAAAAAATACAGATCTGGCCTCCTTATTAAAATAATTAAAACCCCACAGTTTCTGAACAAACCAGCTTTTTTTTTTTTTTTCTTTTCCCTTTTAACATGAGTCCTAGAAAATTTTCCCTATGAAAAGCTCTTGATGACAATGGCAAAGAAGAATTCTCAGGAATCTGAGTTTAAACAGAAGGAGGGGAAAAAAGTGCTCCTCTTGCTGTTAGTTTACAGAGACAGCATTAATACTGATTCCCACATGTGATACTATCTTATTATAGAAGAGAGCCAGGGAATTGTTTTTCTCTTTCTGTTTCTCCTTCTCTCGCTGTGATGTGAATGAACACTGTATTATTTCTATGCAAAAAGAATGGAAATTGAGTTGATTTAGTTATCAGAAAATTCTCCGTTTGAAATGTACTATCTGGTTATGTTTGTACCAGTGACTAAACAGGGCCAGTGCACGGGACTGGGCAGTGCTACACAACAGCACCCTCCCCAGCACATTTTAAATTCATGCCTGCTAGGACCTTCCCTGACCTTGACTGTTCACAGTTTGCTTAGGAGTTCCCAGCAGCAGCTGTTTCCAATAGGCAGGTGGATAAACCACCACCTTGTCCTCAGAGGAGAAAGACTACAGTTGCACAGACACAAGCTGTGCCACGCTGCTTGCTCATAGCATGAAGAAAATGAACATTGACTTTTTCCTCCACTAATGAAGCACCACCTTGTCAGGAAATGCATGCCTGAGTTCAGCCCTGCCCTGGCTTTTGCCAGCACAGACAAGGAAGCTGATCAGAGAATCCAAACGGACCAGAGACCCCAGACCAACAGACCAGCCTTTTACAATCAACAAAATCAAGTTCAAGCAGTTATTTCCTAGTACAATTAAAAACCAAAGAAAAATGTTACTTTATTTCCATACACCTGCAAGCTGTTTTCATTCACAGCTGATGTAAGGATGACAGCAGCACACTATTAACAAAATACTGCCTAGTTTTTGAGGGGCACGGAGGTTTTATCTTAATAGACAAAATGGACAAAGTCCCATGAAAAAGCCTTGTTCATATCTGTAAAGATGAACTCTCCACACAAAGTTAGAGGGACCTTGCTCAGACTGGCAGGTGGGCATGGTATCTGGCCCATTTTATCCGTCAGCCATTCCCAGGGACTCTCTTGGCACAACTGCATCAGAAATGTGCTAATTATTAAAACACTATGAAAACCATATGCCACTGATTAAGCCCAGTCCTTGTTTTGGTAAATACTATAGGCATTTTTATTTTGAGGTACTAAAATCACCTGCTTTCTCGCAGTGCTTCAATTAACTTCTTGATTTTGTTACCTGCCATCTTTATCCTTCTTTAAAAATAATTTCCAATATGTCTGAAAGAATGGGGGGAAAAAAAAAGTCTGCTTATTATTTATAGCCTGTTTATTATTTGTGAAGATCAGTGATCACAATAAACTTTCTTGTAGCATCCACAGACTGTTTTCTTCCACAAGAAGAAAACACTATGAAAAACTTGAGCACTGAAGTCCTGATTCTTAAAAAAGCTTATAGAATCTTAGTATCATTTAGGTTGGAAAAGACCTTGAAGGTCATGGAGTCCAACTGTTATCCACGTCTAAACCAAGTTCCTAAGTGCCACATCTACACATCTTTTGAATATCTCCAGGGATGGTGACTCAACAACTTCCCTGGGCAGCCTGTTCCAAAATAAGCTTCCAATATTCTTGAATAAAACTTAAGTTTGATAACATACTAATATCCACAGAGTTTTGGGGAACATCAACCAACAACATCAAGTAAAGCATTTCAAGCACAACAAAAGAAAAGCAACACATAGTTGTCAGGAAAGAACACAGCATAACTTGCCAAATCAAATAAACCTACTTTCTTATTAAGCCTATTATTTATACACAACTGAGTCTTGTATAAATATGCCTTTATAAAAAAGAAAAGCAAAAACCACGTAAACTTGCACAACCGTTAACTTTTCAAACATGTATTCTCCTCTTCATCTATTTTTCATTAGATTTATAACTGACATACTAAGCTAAAATTGGTGGGAGGTTTTTGGTGATTTTTTCATCTTTAGTTTCCTTTCTTTTTTTTTTTTCCTGAAAATGTAAAAAGCAGCCAAATACAGGTAAATACATTACACATAGTCAGGAAATAAAAAAAAATTAAAAAAACCCCTATCAGTGGGATATATCTATAATCTATATCCCACAACTTCCCATATTACTCTAATTGTCTGTTAGACTGTGCAGCATACAGTTAATGCCACAGCACTGAAGACTAGAATAAAATTTAAATGAGCTGTCTAAATAAATAAATAAATAGAAAATCTTGCAAATCAGAGGAAAAACAAAATTCAAGTTGTCTTGCTAAACACTGCATCATTTCTACCTCCGTGCTTCTATATTTTTATTTAAGAGCTCCAATTATAGTTCCGTTAGAAAAAGCCACAGCTTTTTCTTTTTTTTCTTTTACACACACACTGAGCCCAGCTAATTTTGGATTGTCTTACACAATGAGGAGATGTCTTCAGTATGCAGAAGCAAAGAGAACTGGAAATACTCCTGCAATTACAGATGATATGGTGGGCAGATCTCTCAAAAAAGTCTACATTTCACAGTGATCCCTAACACTCCCAAATTTGAATATATTTCCCATCAGCAAAACCTGAGCTGATAGGGTATCAGCAATTAATCTTGATAATCTGTGCCTTTGTCATCTACAACTGACATGGCATGAAATCCACAACAAAGATAAAGTGGAGCTATTTCTGGAGAAAACTGCAGGTATAGCTGGTGGACAGCTGTCCTCTTAACTACACCAAATACAACAAATCCTGGAGAAATGCCCAAGACTCCATTCACTGAGTTTGCAAAACCATAAGGCAATTCTGTCAGTCACAATTCTTAACTGCTGCACTGAAAACCAGCAGCGCCCAGCCTCCCCATTAGACCTCTACACTACCAGCAGTGTGCTATGAGTTTCTTATATAAAAACCTAAAAAGCACCTGGATTTACAACACAACAAACAATAAAAACTATGGCACCAATTAACTGTGTGAACAACAGTTTCTTTTCTTTTTCCTGCAGCCTGCTTTCCTGGTTTGCCTTTGAGCCAAGGAGACCTGCCCGGGATGCCTTGTGCCTGCCTGAAAGACTGTCTCCTTAACTGCTCTCAGCATTGAGACCAACTAAACACTTTATAGTCCAAAGTGTCAAGTTTGAAATACTGCAGGGCATTTTCACTGTAAAGTCCTTAACTATGTTTCTTCTTGGTGGCATGATTTAGTCCCAGTCACTATCTTTTCCCATTTATTATCTTTTCTTCTGCAGCATGTTGATAATCCTGACATAATAATTCTTGTAGAGACTTGAAATAAGACAAGGTTCAAGGAGGGCACATTTAATTGCAGGTATAGCGAACACGAAAAATTTGAACCATGTGATTGTATGTGGGGACCAAAGAGCAGCATTGCAGAAATCTCTGGATGAATAAGGAGGACCAAAGAGAATAGAAGAGACAGTCTATAAAAGCAGCTGAAGCACTAAAATAAATAAGGCAATAAAATTATTAGGAGGACAACTTAGCTTAGAGACAATTCTCTCTTGTTGTGAATGATTTACAAGAAAGTTTAAATGAGTCAAAGTAAAGTAAAAGGCAGAGGAAGATCAATTTCATTTCACTTCCAGAAAGTGAAGCAACATTTCAAATTGCCATAAAACACTTGTTAGCTGCTGTCATTGATCGCTTCAGTTGTGTGGTTGCATTTCTAGATTTTCCTCTGTTACTCAGCTGTGCTGTAAAATGAGACGTGCTTTGATTCACGTGTTCTTAAATCAAAACTGAACCCCAAATTTTCAATGTCTATGTACTGTGCCTACCCCACAGTTCAAGTCATCTTAGCCTGTTTATGGTCTTCACTCATCTTAAACAAATGTTGCTATTTCTATTTAGAATAACCTGCCAGTGAAAATAATAGTAACACATTCTGTTCTCCCTTTCTCTGGGACACTTGGAAGTGCCCCAAAGATTGATGCCTAGAGCAAAACAAGCTGACAAATCAGCAATGACATTCTTTTAAGAATGTTACTCTTCATGGAAAATTGCTTTGCATTTTTTGAATGATTTCATTTATTACTAAACAGTGACTGAACCGGAAGACTGTAATGTGTTTTGTCTACTTGATTTCTAGGAACAAGATAGACTCAGGGATGTCAGAAGTACTGCGCACTCAGGGACTTTCTGAATATGTTAACACACAACTGAAGCAGAGCCTGGGTTTCAAGACATTTAAGAGATCATTCTGACAAACAAGAACTTACCGAGTTGAAACTCAGATATGTATCCAAAGTCAAAACCTCAAACAGGTATGTGGTAAAGCAAATAGAACTTACAGGATTCTTATAATTGCAGTAAAAATCACACAAAGTAAGTTGTCACTCTACAGAACATGATTGTGCAAACAGAGCACAGTGCCTTGTCAGTTATGAAGGCATTTAAATACATGCTGAGCTACGTGGACAGAAATCCATTCTTGAATTGCAGACAAAGAACAGAGCAAAATCTATAAAGAGGCATCGACATATGACCAAAAGGAATGGTGCCTAGGTGAGGTGCATGTCCAACTGCTAACCTACCATAGTCACAGAGAAAATGTATAACATTTAGATCTAATCCTGCAAAATGAGATAATATCACTTGAGCTAGTACTCAAGGCTACAAACACTTATTTTTTTTAATGAAAAAGTTAAAAATACGTTTAATTTTTAATTATAAGACTGAAAATACAAAGGAAATAAGAAAAAAAATAGTATGCTTTATAAGTTTAATTAAAAATACTCAGAATTAGGCTAGACTCCAATCTAGTATGCTAGAGTATCGGAGGAGCAAAATACAAATACTGATCCAAATAGTGGTTTAGGAAATTATAGCTATCCTTAATAGTCAAAAATTTGTGTTTGCTTTTCAAATATTTGAATAAAAATTGTCCCATATTTCTCTAAAGTACAAGAATATGTGCACCTGTCAAATAAATCTAAGTGCACAGGCACCAACCTTCATTAGTGCAGGGTGAGATGACTTCAGGGACAAGTCAGGTAAGTTTTGACATATCTTTCCAGAATAATTGAAAACAATATTATCCCTAGCAACATCTTCGCTCTTAAAAGTTCTCATCAACTCAGTATGTATGGGCACGTCACATGGCTGTTGCACACAAATCTACCTCCATTAGCAGGTGAGGAAAGACACCAGATCAGCACTGAGGTGCTGGGGTACAATCATAGCTTCTACTTTGTGGCTCTACTGGATGGAACACAACTAACTCATCAAGCCCAGGCAGTGATAAATTTAAATTGGTTATTACATGCTGTGACAGTGTGAGCCCCACCCCACACCTGATCTTGATTTCCCATAACCCTGTTCAAGTGATAACCACCAGTGGTGACCACAGTGGATGCTATCTGGTCATGATAGCTGCATCCAGCTCAGGGGAGACTGATAACAACACAACAGCCAGGGGCTGTCTTGTGCAACTTGCTCCAGTAGCGAGGGGTTTGCTGAGCCGGCACCGACCCAAATACGCCTGGTGTGCAAATAGGACTATAGGTCAGTCTTCTCGCTCCATAAATAGTGGACAGTCCAGGGGCCTATTGAGCTCTCCTCAAACAACAGTGGGCTGCACGACAGGATCTCCCCTTGACTAGGGACACCTCTCGAGGTTACTCCTCAAGGTTGTGGGATTCCTTGCCACAGAAGATCCTCAGTAAGTGACTAACAGCATGCTAAACTGCAGTATCTTAGCTAAGTGATATAAAGGATTGATTGTGCAATAATCCTTTGGGTATAAACCATTGATCAAATCTAGGACTAGGATTGGGTCTAACCACACCTAGACTCCTCTCTGAGAAGGGGGTCCTTTCTGAACCTTGTGACTCATCCCTGACAGTTCTGTCTGACCGTGTCCTCTATGCAGTGAATAATCAAGGGAATCTCACCATGGAATCCTGTTAAATGAGCGTCGCATTACCCTTTGAACTTTGTTAACTCACTATTTTATATCAATAAACATATAATAACTACATCTCTCTTATGAGTGAAGTGTATAACTCACTCAGACCTCCTCTGTGACCCCCCCTCCTTTCTCCTCTCTCCCACCCATGACATGCTAAAATCACCAAAGCTGCTTTTGCCATGGCTATCTGTACATACCTAAGAGCTCAGTGTCTCTTCTCCATCCTAATCTAAAACATATCAGAACTGCAGAACTTCAGTTCATAGTTCCAGAAATAGCAAGAAATGCATAGAGTGCAATGTCCTCTGAAAAGAGGGAATCAAAGCATGAAACCTGACACAATGATATGCCATCTCTTCAGCAAAGTTAGGATTTCATGCAGAGGACTTCATCAGGGCTACATTAACTTACTCATTCTTTGTCAAATTACCATACTGTCATTTATGGACAGCGTCCTCTTCCATAAAGGTTATTTGGCAATTTAAACTCAGTATAAAAAAAAAATATTGAGTATGGGCTTTAAACCTTAAATGTAAATGAATAATGATTGCATATAAAAACATGAATCAAAATTTAAACAATTCTACTCAAGTCATATGGTGAAGCATGTCTTTTTCACTTTTACCCCTTTAACATCAAAGATAGCATGAGTATGTGTTCAGGTTGTCTTCATCAGGAATCAGAACATACAGACATAACTCCTTCAACCATGGTCTTTGTACAGATGAAAGTACTTCAATGTTTATTTAATAACTTGACTTCGGGCTACCATTTCCTCTTCCTCAGATACACAGCAAATCCAGCATCATTAAACCAGGACAGTATCTTAATTGAGAAACATACTTTACAGAGACCCAACGGCTGCAGTTGTCCCCTCAATGTCTTCACTTTTTGTTGCTATCGCACAAACAATTTAATTTTTTTCAGCATAACAATAAAATGCCATTGCCACATTTGCTTTTCCAGAGTAAAGGGAAATGTTGCCATACTACCAGTATAAATGAGTAGATATGCTTAGGACTTCCAAATAGCTGCAAAGATAAGAGAACTTTTGTGACACAACTATGAGGACACCATTTGCATACAAGGGAAAATGCAGTTTTCAAGCTAGTCAGTGCCAAACTGACTTTTTAATTTAGTCATCTAAATCCAATGTTCCTTTGGTATGTGGATATAAAATAAATATTTTACTAGTAGCAGTGAATTCCAAAGCACATGTTTCAAGATGTGGGGTTTTTTAATATATACATCAAAACCCTATGTCTCCCATTTTAAGAGGAAAATTAACTTTCATTCATTCTCCATGAACAAGAATTAAAAAAAAAATATATATTTTTAATAGGGACATATCAATTACCAGACGTAGAACTATAATCCATGTACTGAACTGTTCCCTAGCTCTTCAAAAGAATTAGAAATATAAAATTTTCCCTAGTTTTCTGCTGTACTGCAAGTTCTTTTAAGAGCTGTTCCATAATACTGAAGAACAAGGTCAAATTTCTCAGACATTAATCCAAGATTTAGCTCATGAATAAAATAATTCTTCATTCTTTAGCAAATTTGTACAGTGCCTCTGAGGTACCGCAGCACATTTAAACTCAAACTAGCACTAATAGCCTTACGTAGATATCTGCATATCTATATTAATGCATGAAGGTCAAATTACAGTATATCAAGTACCGTTAGTAATTAACTGTTGTCCTGATCAAGCTTCCACTGAAGTAAATGTAAGCTTTTACTGATTTAATCAGGAAGTACAGCAAAGTAGTAAGTTTAGGACAGATGTGCAAAGATTCAAAATAAAGATTATTGTGATTGAAAAATCTATCCTTGTATTCATTCACTTGAGTTAGTGACTTCACAGATACTATACGTTTTTTTCCTAAAATGTCTTATTCTTGAAATACAGAAGACACTTTTTATTTTCAATTAAGAACCAGAACTATCAAACCAGAAATATCAAACTTACTACTATTATAATTCCCTCTTTTAACATATACCTGTTTACTTGTCTTATCTTTAGCTGCATAACACAGCATAAAGCCACTCTTCACATACATCCTTATTTAAACCCTCCTGTTCTCTGTGGGTTCTAGATTGTCCCAATTATGTGAGCCACATGGTGCATTACAAAGCTTCGATGTTCACACCAACTTTAAGAGATAAAGATGAGAATGGAGAGAACTGGAATAATAATGTATGCATGCATCTGTTTCCTGTCTAGAGACAGAACTGGCAAAATTTATGTTTGTTTGAGTTGGTTTTTTTTTCCAATCAGGGTAGCTTTTAAATGTTTTGAAGTTGGGATTACACACACACCCCACCCCCCCACTGCCCTCCCGGTTATGATCCTACAGGAAACAAAACATCAGTCTGCTTTTATAAATGCCCACAAGAATGTACATACTAAGCACACATTCCACTAAGAAAGCCTTATTAATGACAGACTGAAGAGAATAAAAGCCTTTATTGAAAAGGCACAGAAAACATTGTTTCTTATGTTCATAAAAATAAGTAAACTACAAAAAAATGTATATATGAAAACAGTTGTTCCCCATCTATCCACGTATCTGTTTTTCCCTTTTATCCTTCTAATCCTGTAAAAATGATACAGTGTCTCATAAAACAGAGGGGAGAGAAAGATACTCAGTAATTCTTACAAGACAGACCTTATTGTTTAACACACATAACTGAAGACAATTATTTCTCACCTCTTACAGCTTAAACAGGTCACAGTAAATACCATCAATACCTTTGTGTAAATATCACTCACTGCCTTCCTAGTAGTTATGCTTTCTAACACCTAACAAACTGTCTCAGATGGAATGGGATATATTCAGACCCAGCCTGTGGGCGTACTAACTGCAGTTTAGTAGGTTTATGTTAAACACAGTTTATTTTGAGGTCAGAGAGGTATGATTAAGATGGAGAAAAATGAACTGTCTAGCCCCAAAGCCTCTTTCAGAAGACATTAATGGTGGGTTTTTTTGTGACAAGCAGTTTTTTTTTGTTTTGTTTGTTTTTTGTGGGGTTTTTTTAAGGCAAAAAAGTGCCAGATACAAGATACCAGTACTAACAGTACTGTCACAGTTCACTTGCTAACCAGTGGTTCACTACTAAAAAAGTTACTCTTCATTACTAACAAATCAGACAGATGACTTCATCTTCTTGAAGATAACTGAATTTACATTGCAGGCTACCATGCTCTATAGTCAATTTACTTCAAGTCATTTCAGGGTCACGACAATGAAAGATTTCATATGGAATCTATTCTTGCTTTGCATTACATCTAATATACACCATAATGAAAGAGTATAGATGTATTTTGTGTGTGTGCAGATACAGAAACACAAATACATGCTACAAGAAATACCCTGCCATTGTGTGGCTCAGATTGTGTGCAATCCCATGTACAGAGAGACGGCTGAATGTTAGATTAACCACAGGCCCGTGGCAGGGAGGTGCAGATCTGATTCCAACCCCTTCTCTCAGTCCTAAGGGACCAAGACAGAGAGAACAACTAGTTACAGCATCTAAATTGGATGGGGGTTAAAGTCTGTCAGGGAGAAAGAACATATTTGTTTTCCACAGTTTACTGAGATTCTAAATCCCAAAACTAAATAAAAAGTGAGAACAAAATACCTTCCTTCCCAATTTCACAAGAAGTGTATAAACAGAACTCTTAATTCTGTTTTCATTCAATAAAACTCCTAAACTGGAAATGGAAAAAATTTAGTTCAGTTTGTTTTAGTTTCAATTCAGTGAACATGACAAACAAGAAGAGAAACTGGCTTGCGCTGAGTTGAAACTCATTTGGTTCTTAAAAACACACCTAGTTATTACTAATATTGAGTAAAGAAATACAATTAAGTTCATGTTAAGATAGGAAGCTGATAATTAATTCATTATAAATTATGGAACAAATATTTCCTTTTAACTGTTAGCAAACTGGTTACAGAGAGTTTTTATTAGTGTCTTCTCTCTGCAAGTATTTCCTTTACTAAAACTCATTTTTGAACACCGACTTTGTAATTCAAGGGGTTTCCATCTGGATAGAAGACCACACGGGAAGTCTGTTCTCTGAATTAATGACAGTAACTCTGAGAATCACAATCCTGATGTAACTACTGCAGTTTAAAAATGATAAATTAATTTGTGGAATAAGTCTGAATCACATTTCAGTATTCACTGTGTTTGGGGGGAAAAAAAGCAAAACAAAAAAACAACCCACAAAATAAATTAATGTACGTGGCATATAATTCAAGTCAAGGGAAAGTTGTTGAATATAACTATTTTGGAGGAAAAGAGTGACGAAGTCTTAGTAAGGTACTATTTATTACATAGTACCTTGAATACCTCTGATTTTATTTTTTTCCAGAATCAGAAGATTTAATTTACTGATTAAACTCAAATATGATTTTTTTTTAAAAAAAACCAAGTATCTGGAATATACACTGTTTCTTATTCTGTTTCTTCAGTTTTTCCTGGTGCCTGCAGCTCCACAACACCTTGGGAACAAATTTCAGTTGGCTACAAACAATATATAATTTATTAAGCTACTTTATCACTACATTGTAAATTCTTCAAAACCAAAGCAATGGTTTTCTGGGGTTTTTTTTGTTTTGTTTTTTTTTTGGGGGGGTGAGGTGGAGGTGGGGAGGGAAGAGAAAGGCAAATGTAAATATTAGACCCTTGCTGAATAGTTTGCAATGAAGAACTGATTCAACAAATAACACTTTTTCTGCTCATCAACTGTCTACATACAGATTGTAATTTCTAAGACATATTATTCATCCCTAGACTGCAGTTGCTCTTAACATGCAGCTGAAGTTCTTTGTGACCACCTACATCTATATACTCCATTAAAAATACAGTTGAATTGTTAAAACAAAACATGCTTTGCTAATAAACAGTTAACACACTGAGTTAAAACTCTAATAAGGCAAAAGCATGTGCATATTGGTGAACAAGAACCATGAAAAAGAATGTCATTTTAATTAAGTTTCAAAGATCCACGAGTTCAAAGATATTTCCATGTCACAAATACAGATCAGCTAAGCTTAAGAGACAATTTATATTAGGTATACTATTTTTCCCCTTAGTTCTTAGTTGAACTAACAGGTTTTCTTATATATTTCTTAGTTCTACATGGGGGAAGTACTGATACTGCTCAGCTGTGGTGCTTACCATCAGTGCATCCGATCCCTTTTCCAAAACACAAAGAAAATAAAAAAAAAAAAAACAAAAACAAACAAACAACAAAACCACATTCAATGAAATAGAGTTCTTCTAGGTGCTACTTAAGTGAGCCCTTCCTTCATGATGAGGTAGAAGATGGAAACACAATGGATTTGTACTGTATAAATGAAGACCTAAGTCTACTGTTCCTTCTTGGATCACTGGGTCCCACTTCTCCAAAATGCTTAACAAACTTTCTGAATGAATTGGCATAGGATAAGATGAATAGTTGATTCTCTTTTATTGCTGTCTTCTCCTTTGTCAAGAAAAAAAGTGAGATATGTATTTTGTATTTTGACTGCTCCTGTATTCCAGAACTCTCTCTGCTTTGTTATAATTAGCAAGTAATAGTCCTACCTACACATTAACTTTTCAGCTTTATTAACTACTGACCACTCATATAACATAATATTCTACCTCAGGGCACTGCTCATGAAAAATTAAAAGCAGTGGCCTAGGGTAATACCAAAGTGAAAAAAATAATAATCCTCATAATCAGAATTAAAATTGGCTCACGCTGTACAACATGCCGCAGTAGAAAGTCCTTATGAACAAAAAAATAGATCGTGCACTCAGAGTGGGAAAGAAAAAAAAAAACAAATTCTCAATTTGTAAAATAACGTGTGTCAACAAATTGAAGATGCTTTCATGTGTTTTCTTTAAGTTTTGTTTATATATCAAATACACTGAGACATTTATACAGTGAAAGGTAAGACACAGGCATCACCTGAAAGCAATTAATATAAGAATGGACAGACTACTGTAATAAATATAGGATAATTAAGCTTCTGAATTGAACACCTCATAAACGACTACAGCAATGATGGAGATCCCTGCACAGCCATATCAACTTCGGCAGTGACATAGATTTGGACTGGCACAAATAGCAAAAAATTAGTGTTCCTTAAGTAATTTTGGCACTAGTGACCAAAAAGATTAGCCACTGCTGGCCTTATGTGGTGGACTGACCCTGGCTGAATGCCAGGTTCCCACCAGAGCTGCTCTATCGCTCCTTCCTGAACTGGACAAGGGAGAGGAAATATAGTGAAACGCTCAGGGATCGAGATAAGGACAATTATCATAGGCAAACCAGACTTGACTTGGGGAATTCATTTATTACCAATCAAATCAGAGGAGGATAATGAGAAATAAAAACAAAAAAGTAAAACACCTTTCTCGCGCCTCTCCCTTCTTCCAGGGCTCAACTTCACTCTCAGTAATTTCAATTCCTTCTCAATAGTGGCACAGGGGGACAGGGAATGGAGGTTGTGGTCAGTTCATCACACGTTGTTTCTGCCGCACCTTCCTCCTCATGGGGAGGACTCCTCACGTTCTTCACCTGCTCCAGTGTGGGGTCCTACCCATGGGAGACAGTCCTCCATGAATTTCTCCAATGTGAGTCCTTCCCATAGGCTGCAGTTCTTCACAAACTGCTCCAGCCTGGGTCCTTTCCATGGTGTGCAGTCCTTCAGGAACAGACTGCTCCAGCACAGGTGCCTCACGGGGTAACAGGTCCTGCCAGGAGCATGCTCCAGTATGGGGTCACAGCCTCCTTTGAGCATCCACCTGCTCCAGTGCAGGGTCTTCCATGGGCTGCAGGTGGATCTCTGCTCCACCATTAACCTCCATGAGCTCCAGGAGGACAGCCTGCCTCATCATGGTCTTCACCATGGGCTGTAGAGGAATCTATGCTCTGGCTCCTGGAGAAACTCCTCCTTCTTCTCTGATCTTGGTATCTACAGAGTTGTTTCTCTCACATATTCTCACTTATGTTTTCTTGCTGCAGTTGCGCAGCAGTTTTTTCCCTTCCTAAGTATGTTATCACAGAGGTGCTGCCACCATTGCAGATGGGCTCAGCCTTGGCCAGCAGTGAGTCTATCTTGGAGCTGGCTGGCATTGGCTCTGTTGAACACTGGGAAAGCTTCTGGCAGCTTCTCACAGAAGTCATCCCACTACCAAAACCTGGCCACACAAACCCAATATACATTAGGACAGAGGAGACAAATATAAGCCTATTTATTTGGATTCTGCACAGGTCTGTGTCCTCTTAAGTAAAATGTTATTTCTAGGTCATTCTGTTAAATACAAAGCAGCTACAGTCACTGAACCTAGTAATGCAATTGTTTAAAATGCTGTTTTATGTGAAAATGCATTGTTTTGGTTTGGTTTTTTTAAGTTACTTGAAATCCAAGATGGTGTTATTCTTTGTTTGTAACTGTATTAATTTTTGTATTACGGAACAAAATAATCTTGAAATGTTTAAAATATTTAAAGTTATCTTACTCTGAAAGCAGTTGTGCTTAGCAGAGATATTGCAGTCAGATCAAATCATCAACATCGAACAACAGGAGCTGCAGGAGAACGTTTTGATAATCATTATCATATATTACCTTTGCCAGTAATGACCAGTAATTTACCAGTGCTAAATTACAGGATGATGGTATCATGATAAACATGGTAAAATGTACTTCTGTAAAAGAACTGGAGATCTCTTGTACGTATAATCTCACGCACACTAATATAGAAAAGAAAACATATTGGCTAACAGAACAACTATATGAAGACATGGAAACACCTTACCATGATCAGCATTTCATGGGGAGACATCTGGGATATACTTTTAAGGAACAGAACCCAAAGCAAATTTTATTCTGCATCTCTTACTGCACCTTACATTATGCTTCATTGCATTTGTATGTATTGCTTTACTAATCATGATAATCACAGTCATAGTGTAGCATAAGGTGCTTATGCGTACAAGTAAGTGTAATAATTATAGATCTAATGAAACCCTGGTGATCATGTAAATTGACAATACTGTAAAATGATAAAGATAGGCACAGTGGTGATACCAAAAGGCCTCATTGGTGGGAGTTTTCATCTGAACAGGTTCCTTGATATTTGGATGGGAAAACCTTACTAGGAAATAACACGCTGAAGAGAAGAAATACATTCTGAGATGTTGATGTGTAAAAGTTTCTCAAGGACCGATAAATTCTGCAGAGTAGCAGATCTGTTGATTCTGTAGGTACCAGCAATCTGAAGACAACCAGAACCTGCTAAATCCCTGCAGGGCCACAGCACCTCCAGTACCAACAGGTTGTGTAGCTCAGACCACGTTCAAGAGGGTGATGATTTCCACATACATATAAAGACTACAGTATTATCTACAGATTTGATGAAATAAATAGCTGTTTTATGGATTTTATGAAGACCTACTCCAAAAGCTGCTGGTGGCTTCTAGGTCTGACCTAGTCCATCCGAGCTCAAAACTTTTCTTCAGGGTATGCACTTCCTTCATTTCCCCTTGAGTTAATGTGAGCAAACAATTTGAGCGGCTGCTGTGCTACTACCTGTGTTACTAACAACAGCTTTGTAAATACAACGTGTTCACAGGATTATTAGTTGTAATCTGCCCTCTCCCCACTCCTACTCCCCACCCTCATTAAGGAAAACAAAATGAAGAAACGGGGAAAAGACACATGCATATTTGTAGTGTGTGTATATATATATGTGTGTATATATATGTATGTATATATTTATATACACTGGTATAAGTTCCATAATGAACTATATATGTGTGTCCCACCTCACAGCTGATTTCAATCACAGTGACCATGTGCAGACAGTTCAGAGCAGGCACCACTCCTGCTATCAATGCTCACGTTTGGAACAGTGTTACTCCCTTGGCTGTTATTAGCATAGTTAAGAAGTTTTACAGAATAGGAGAGGTTGTGTTTAACTCTACCCAAGGACTGAACTATCTGCCACAAGAATTAACAACTCCTCCCTATTTGAGCAGGAATTATTCATTGAATATGGCTTGTGCAATAGAGTCTACATTAATCTCTGCAACACAAAATTGATAATCTCATCCTTTTTACTCATGGCTTCAGATGCTTTCCTTTTTGTACATTTCTAATATACTTGAATTGTCTTTTTAATTAATAATAACCCAACACACTGAGTTCCACATACAAACTACAACTGGACTACTTCAAACTTTATTTTATCATGCAAATATGTAAAGAGAAAATTAATCTCCATTAGACCAGCTTAAATCATGGAAAGGTAGCAGTCTCAATGATGGGAAGAAGTGCATGTTGGGAGGCAGAGAGAAAGGGGAATAGGGAGAAGACAAGATTAATACCTTTGCTACACTTTCCAGCTATAGACACAGGCTAAACAAAATGCATAGGATCAGTATGTTGCACAAAATAAACTGAAAGAATATATTTCTTCCCGATATTAAGGGATAAACTAGAGACTGACTGAAATCAAATTTGTTTGTTGTCTTGTTTATTTCTGCCCTTTAATCAGGATGATCTGGTCTTACGTATTTTAGCTATTTACATGACCTCTTCTGCTTCATGACTTGAACATCTCACAGTAACAATTATATCCCTGCAAGAGTGATCTAATATGTGGCAGCACAAATAGCCGTATTTTACAGTTTGAAAATGTGGTTTATACAATTTTTTATAGATTGCATGCAAGCAGAACAGAGAACTGACTTTCAAAGGCCAGATAAGAGGCTAATCAGGAGGTCATTCTCCCTCTGTATACTGTTAAATAGATGTATCTCCAAATGGATAAATATTTAAAGACTAGCCTAAAGTATCAGTGAACTGCAGACAGTATTCATCTCATTTCACTCTTCTTGCCAACTTGAAAAGACCCAAAGTCAGCCACAGCCCCCTAAGAAACCCCAAATC
>NW_010326578.1:179247-179818 GCF_000700745.2 Antrostomus carolinensis | reverse complement strand
TTATTCTTTTTTAAAAAAGATGAAATAAATGGTTTCTGTTTTCCTTACCGACAATTTATCCTTTTTAACAAACAGTAGGTTAACCTGAGACAATGGCAGAAAATTAACAGAGAAACATAGAAAAAATAAGTTACTATTTCATTTTTAGCTAACAAATATTGTTAGGTTTGCACTTTGCATTAGTTCTATGCAATGTTTTACATTTTCAAAGCACGCAAATATTAGCATCAGCTTTTCATTTGCTTTGAATAAGTAGGGAAATTGGATATATTTTAGGAGATGATCTGTGTTCTACCAGTAGCTTACTCTTTCATAATTATGTAAGTTTATTCATAAAATAGAAAGGGAAACTATTAGTTATTTGTGAATGCTTCCTGCAGGAATCTTTACCTATAGCTGCCCCACTGACCCAGCAACCATTGGGATACTGTTGGAACTTGCTAATAATAGAACAAATATTGTTGACAATTTTTGAGAAACCATAAAATTATTTTCATTTTAATATTTGAAAAAAAAAAGTAATCTGCACTTTTTTGGAAGTGTGTTTTTAAAAAGATTTTTTGGGGTCCTC